>NC_072380.2:143826634-144127115 GCF_028885625.2 Pongo pygmaeus
ATTCCCAAACCATCCCCCTCCACCCTGGTGTGTGGAAAAATTTTCTTTAGAGAAACTGGTCCCTGGTGCCAAAAAGGTTGGGAACTGCTGCCCTAGATGATATTGTGTTGGTTCCACCAGTTGGAATTCACCAACTCTGGTGGAAAGCAATTGGGGATGTTTCCTCGTTGTTTCTTTTTTAGGTCACTCTCACTTCTGGTTGCAGAATGGCTTATAGAAAATCAAGAATGTAAACAGACCCGTTAGGTTACTCTGAATATCCAATGAGGTTATTCTGAGTGTCCCATGAGAAATGACAGGGACTTGGAACATGGTGGCAGGGAGAGAGGTGAATGGCTTTTAGATCTATTTTTGCTATGGTATGACAGATTGGCTATGAGGGATGGATGAAAGAAAGGCATTCGGGATAATTTTTGTGAAGACTTGGCACATAGGAAGGATTCAATAACATTAGGTACTGATGTTATTAATATGCTCTCTGAAGTCAAAGTCTAGTGAATCTTACACCTCTTTAGGTTTAGCACAAGTCTGGTATACAGTAGGAGCCCAATAAACTCTTGCTTGCTGAATATCTCTGGTGTGTTACTGTGTTAACAAGTGGTCATTGTCATGTTAATTATTGTGTGTTAATAACAAGCTCCTGGTAATAGAGTTAGACATCACCTGTATTTGGTACTCTTGCTTAGATTATTTATAAGTAAAAGTATTATTCCCAGTTACAGAAGCCCTGCTGAGAAGGAACCTCTTACAAGAGGGTTAAGTGTGAATTAAGAATACTGAACATGATATTGATACACATAGAGAACCCAATGTTACTTGTATATTACTGTAGAACTTACAGTTCTGTGTTTTCTCATTCCCATGTCTCTATAATCACAATTTTAAAAGGGGTTCATTGCTCATTATAATATCATTCATTTATCTATTGAGATAATCATTCATTAAATATTTTTTCAAACTCTCAAAATGATGCAATTTACTGAAGAAAATGTTGCTACTCTTACAGAGCTTCAGGCAAGTCAATAAGGATAACTGAGTGTGATAAATGCAGTGATGGATGGAAGGTTAAGGACAGTGCAAACCCAATTAAGGATGTCTGGTCTCAGGGAAGCCTTCCTGGAAGAGGTGATATGTGAGCTGAGTTTTGGAGCACAAGTAGACTTTAGCTAGATGGATAAGAGTGATGATGGTTTTAAGTAGAAGAAATTGTATGAGTGAAGCAATGATGATATGACAAAGATGATGTATTCATGGAGCTTCAAATAGTTGGATGTGGAGTTAGGCAAGGACCAGATTATAAAGAGGCTTGTGTACTAAGCTGGGTACTAAGCTTGTGTACTAAGATGAAGCTTTCAACTTCATCTTGAAAGCTATTGGGGGCTACTGAACGATCTCTTCTTATTTAAAGTACAATTTACATAGAGAATAGTATACATATCACAGGTGTACAGCTCTATGAATTTTCATAAAGTAAAACCACTCTCATAAACAGAATCTACCTAGAAGCAGACCATAATAGAACCCTAAAAGCCACTTGTGTCCTCATACAATCACCACTCTTACAAGGAGGAGGGAATACATTATTTCAATAATAAAGCAAAAGCCCAAGAGAGAATAGCAATCATTTTGATGAAACCATTACCAACCATACTCTTATTGAGCACTTACTATGTGTCAAGCCCTGTACATGAATCATCTCATTTAGTCCTCACAACAACTGATGGGGTAGCTGTGAGATTTCAGTGTATATAGGTCAATACAGAAAAATATATGTCCACAATCTGCTGTCATCTCTCATCATGTGTGTTTTGCTAAACCTTAATGTTCCACTTGTCAACAGGGCTGGGATCAATTTGCAACACATACACATACAGACAATGAAACAGATCAGACTTAGACTTTGATTCATTTGCTTTGTAATGACAAAACAATTTGCAAGGTAATAATAATAAAGCCAGAAATAGGACAACATTTAAAAAACTTAAAAAGACCCAAAATATCTATTTTGGAATAGCTTTCCGAGTCTGAAAAATGATATTTCTTAAATGATCGATGCAATCAAAGTAGAGATTTTTATATTCTCTTAGGGCCAGTTTATATTTATCTATAAACCTGTTTTGTAGTTAGAGAGTGAAAATGTTTTGTTCATTTAAAATGAATATTCTTTTCTGGCAGTCATTTAGGAAACCACATGAATGAAGCCCAACACATTTGCCACCCTGGTCTTATGCTACCTGTGAGAAGAAAGCAATTTTATTCTGGAGTATGACAGGCTAAGTTTCAGTACATTTTCTAGCTGAGTGACCTTCCTTCAGCATCAGTTTTTTTTTTTTTTTTCCCCAAAACCATCTGGGATAAGGAGATAAGCATCAGTTTTTTTTTTTTTTAATCTGTAAAATGGGAATGATAATTAGCCTCTCATGGAGTGGCTCATGTAAAAATGACAACTAGAGTGACTAACATAAGTGGGAGCTAAATCCTTCTCCACATTTATTTTCTTTTACACTTTAAAACCTTAACATGAAGCAGAAAAAAAGGTTAATACTAGTGCATTTACTTCCATCCCATGCCTCTTCTGACAAGTCACAACTATCTACAGTATCTACAATAAAATTCTCCCTTTTCCTGTAAGCCTGTAGGTACATGTGTTTTTTTGTCCAGTAGTATCCTATAGAGTTTTGGGAAGGGACTCATGGACAACTCAAACTTACTAAATGTGGTAGATTGCTTGCACATATGTGCATAATAATTCCTTTTGGGTAATGCCTTACATGTTGATTCTTGGCTTAGTCATGTTACTTGCCTTGGCCAATGGGACAACAGCAAATGCGGCATAAACAGAATCTTTAAAATTGTTTGTATGTTAGGGCTTATGTTTTCTTTTGCAATGCTTGAAACCATGAGACAACTATGTGAATGTACCTGCACTAGCTTGCTGGAGGATGAGAGGGCACATGGTGAAGAATTAGATGCCCTGGTCCACAGTCTTCCAAAATACTAGGCATGTGAGTGAGGCTACCCTATACCATCCAGCAGCCAGAGTCAGCAGAGCTGATCAGACCAGAACTCTCCAGCCAACACACAGATTTGTGAGCTAAGTAAATGGTGATTGCTTTAGGCCACTACATTCTGGTGTTATTTTTTTACAGAGCAAAAGATAATTGATACAAGGAATTAACACATATGGAAAGACAGGATGGTTGATTAGGCTACTTGACTAGGAAGGAGGGCTAACGTCTTCCGAGTGCTCCTGTTGTGTGTGGCAGTTGTCACCTAGCTTACCTCATTTGATCCTCACAGCTACTCAGTGGAGCAAAAAAGCGTATTATATATCATTCAAGGACATATCACAAAGTGGGCATTATTATCTTGTTTTATAGTTCTGAGTATATTGACTCAGAAATGAAGAAATTTGCTCAAGAGACTCAACAATGCAGATGACAGAACCAGATTTGAAAACTTGGTAAGCTTGACACACAAGCCAATACTCTTTTGAATACTCTTGATAATATGTGCATACAAACTGCTTCCAAAGCTGTCTCTCTATCTGTAGAGTAGACTAGCACTCTATCCATCAAAGCACCCTTCGTTTGTGTGACCCATTATCCCTTGATGGGTTTTCCACCTCCCTAACTTCTGAGCTTTTATTATCAAGAATGGCAGCCTTTGCTGGCTCCTGTCTTGGATGAGGGACAGATGCCTTGTGCCCGGGATGCTTTCTCTTGGGGGCCTGAATCCTGAAGAATCAAAATTACTTACAAGCTAATGGCTCTAGCTAGAAACACTAGAGACTGATGAGATCAGCTGGAATGGGGCATAAAGGACTGTGGTGGGCATGGTAGCCAAGACCTCCACATCTCTTCCAACCACAGCCAGTGCAGTGTTTTTTAAATTGGAGTTTGTGACACATTTGTGGGCTTGAAATCAAGTTTAGTGGATCATACACAGCAGGCAAAAATGAAATAGAAGAAAATAGAAAATATCAGACTCTAACAACTATAAAAGTAAGTTTTTTTGTGAAGATTTCATTTGTTTTATATATGCCTGTATGCCTTTGTGTACTAAATCATCAAGTAAAATGAACTTCTTACTGGGAGTTGCAGTTGAAAAAATAAAAAGGCCATGAGTATTCCTTCCTGAATAGGTGAGGCTGGAAAGCTAATGATTTAATTTCCCAGAATCCTTGCAGCTCTGGATATTGCTTGAGTTTTGCCAGTTAGATGTACTCCTGCAAGATTTAAAACATGAAGGTTAAATGGGGAGCTTTTTTAGCTACTTCTACTTTTCATTCCTGGCAACCACAGTTACAGAGATAATGGATTTTTAAATAGCAGCCCTCCAGTGTCTAGTCACAAGTTTTGTGGCTGTTCAGAAGGTGGCCATTGTCCACATATTGCCAGGGTGGATCTAGAAGGCGACATACCTCTGGAGCTAACAGCTGTGGCAATGGTGGTTTTCTGATCTATGCCCTTTATAATAAATGGGAAGCTGCTTCACCAGGTCTAGAAGAGAAGCTTCGATCCATCAAGAGAGAATTTCACCCACCTCCAAGGCCCATGGGCAAGAACAGTGCTGTCCTCTTGTTTAATCGTGGGAGAGGTGAGAGGAGAAGGAAGGCATTTTATAATTTTATCAACACTCTCAAAAATCCTTTCTAAAATTCATCAGGCCCTTAGAAATTATGTACACCCTGGAAGTTCTTCTGACCATATATTTGCAAATATTGCACCACATATCTCTCTACCATCCCATTCCATACCCAAAGAACATGCGTACTTGACTCTGTTTGACTATTCAATTCAATTCCCTTCAATAAACAGTAATCATGCTGACATGTGACAGGCTCTGAGTGTGCTGCTGGGAGTTAAATATGTCACCAGCCCTGAAGAACACACAGTCTGTGAGGAATGCAGGAGCAAGAAACTCCCAGCCACAAAACAAGGTCCATTGTAGAAGCAAGAACCTTGAACTCTGGGGACACTAAGAGTGACACGGGGGATGGGGAAAGGGTACCAGTTGGTGTCAGTCCCTAAATTAGTTAAGCCACAAGCATTTATTTCAAATAAGTGTCACAGTGATTCAGTGAAGCAGGCTGGATTATTCCAATGTAACAGATAAGAAAGCTGAAGCACATAAAGTTATATTCTTTGCTCAATTTTATACAGCTAATGAGATGCAAAGCTGGTGTTCCAAACCAGGCCCGTCCAACTCTATTGTCTATGTAGCCATTAAGTTGCCTATAAATACAGTTCAGATTCTCTCAGAAATTCGTCTGCTGAAAGAATTCTAACATTGAAAGATCAGAAGTCACAGACAGATTGGGGTGTTAGCTATTGGAAAATTCCCAGTGACACTCCTTGCAATTCTGAAAATTTCTTTTATACTATAGTAAATTCAAAATCCCTTAAAATGCATTCTATAATTGGTGATGGGGACAGGATATTTTATAAAAGCTACTAAAATATTGCTTCAGTATGCTAAAAAAAAAAAAAAAACACCACATATCTTTTGTATAACTGCAAATGGTAGTGTGGTAAAGACCTTTACATTGTAATTTTTTTTCCCCCCAAGAACATTCTGTCTACTCCCGGGGGTAGGGGTAGTGGTTGATCCAGGTTTTGTGGGTCCTGAGACTTAAATAACTTGGGGGCGGGGTAAGAGAATCCTGTTTAAGAAAAACTGTGAAAATCATAACTGCAAACTTGCTAGGGCCCTTCTGAAGGCCTTAGAAGGGGTTTGCGAGTGAAGGCCTTTGAAGCTTAACCATCACTGGCTTCATGATAAGGGCACTTCTGATAAAGCAAACTATATTTCATTATTGTAAGTGTCAGAAGATGCTAACACCTGGAGAACTACCTAACCCATGACTGCATGTGGACAGATAGAGCAAATTATTGCTTATTTCAAGTATTAATATGCGACAGTTTCCATAGATACCTGATTATCCCTATGCCATAATACATGCTTCAGAGGTAATTTGAACACCATCTTCTACCTAGTGAATTCTTAGTTTCTAATTCAATTTTTATAATTCTGAAGTCGTTTCTTATTCATTGATATATATTTTATGCACTCATCTACTTACTGAAATTTAAAAAATATTGAATTTATATTTTATCTTGATGTGGAACTGAGCTTTTCACATTTATTTAAGAAGATCATATTTTAATATCAATTGGAGGAGCTAATTTGGAAGTTGAAAGATAATGAAAATTCAAATAAGAAGCCCTTTGCTTGCAGCATTCTCAGGAGATTACATATCCTCCTCAAATATGATATTTAAAAATTTTTTAAAATAATTTACATTTGTAGTGTGTTTACAGTTAAAAATTACCTTTACATGGAGCTCATTTTATATCAAAACAACCTTGGTAGAATTATTAAAATGATTTTACAAGCGAGGAGACTGAAGCTCAGAGATTACCTTGCTCAAGGCCAACCTGTCCCATCACACAGGACACCAACCCCGTATTCTGCTTCTGCTGCATCTCAACTATCAAGAAAGCATGACCATCCAGGCCAGCGCTCCAAACAGAAATTGATCAGAGGCTGGAAGTCTCCACCCCTTTACTACTATATCTTCTCACATTGCTTGGAGAAACTGCCCAGGTCAGGCGTGAGCACATGGTGTTTGCAACCTCCTCCTCAGAGCCTTTAATAAGTGGAATTATTAAACTTTTCACATGGCGTTTAACTGTGAGCTTGTGTCAATTTTCTGCTCATGAGAAGAACAATGATCACTCCAACCTTTCTTATTTATACTTGAAAAACAGAAAATATCAGAATCAACAGAGCTTACTTGGACAATACTTGTAATACTCATTCATTCAGTGGGTCTCTTGTTTTTTCAATCATCCATGAGGTGTCATCCAACCTTCTTTGCTTTTTTCCTCTTTTCATACTCCAAACATCTCTATGTGTTTCTCCCTTTAATTATTTAAAATCAATTCAGTCTCTGGTAGTCTGAGGATTTTGCTTTCTGTGGAATGTATATATTTCACAATTAAAGAAAATGCCTAAAGGAGAGAAGCAATAAATATGGACTACACCACTACCAGTGAGAACTCTTATTGGGCACCTACTATGTTTCAAGATTTGTACATGAATTATGTGATTTAATCCTCATAACAATTAAGAGATAGGGGTATTTATTACCACTATTCCACAGATGTGTAAATTGAGGCACAGAGAGGTTAGGTACTTGTCCTAGGACACACAGCAAGTAAGTGGCAGCACCGAGATGTGCACACAGGCATCTGGATTCATTAGTGAATTCTCCTTTTTCATGCTCTGTGTTGCACAATCTGATTTAGAGTTCATCCTTTTCTTGGGTGCAGTGGATCACACCGGGCTGACTCTCGGGTCATAATCTTTTCCATGACTCCATCTAATCTATTGTGAAATATCTTTCACTACTCATTCATGCATCTGACAAACTGTTCTTCAGCAAACGTGTAGTAAGGAACGAGTTAGTGGCAGGCCCTGTGCTCTGCACTGGTGAGAGCAGTGGAGAAGCTTCACTCTGCCTTCACCATGCTTGCAGTCTGCTTGGCTGAGAAACTCAAAATGACTATAATGAAATATTAATTACATTACCATAGAAGTCAGCACAAGGCATCATGTGTCTCTTGCATATTCCAAAACAATTCTGGAATAATTGTGTGAAAACTAAAATGCTTTGAGCTGTTGGGGAATCAGGGGTTGTAAAGATGAAATATTTACATCCCTGTAATTAATATACAAAAGACATGGCTCCCATAAATCTAAAATGCAAATTCAGTTGGACAGTGAGAAAGAAGAAAGAAGAGTTAATGGAGTATAGAGTTCAACAAGAACATTCTCTGTTGGATATGAAAATTCGTGCAAAAACTAGCCTCTAATTTACTAAAGAGAGAAGAAAAATGATTCTTCAATATCTGTCGATAATAATCACATATTTGGGGAAAGAGAAATGCTCATTGGAAATGCTCCTTAAGTTAATTATTACTTTACTCATTTGATACAGTGTTAGTGAATGTTTAAATACCAGGGTAGATATTATAGGGGAAAAAAATCACAATTCCTCCATGGATCAAGGAACTTGTAATCTAGCAGAGGAGATATGAAGACATGACATATATAACTCTAAGACTAAGTTGGAAGCTGCCAAGCTTACCAAACTCTAGTTTGTTACAAAAAAATTCTATTTAAAAGTCTCCTCTTGTTTTTAATTCCGGCACCTAACTCAGGACTTGATCCACAGTATGTATTCTGTAATGCAGTAACCTAATTAGATTTTGATAATTTGTATTTGACTATCACCAAAGCTCTGAAGAGAACTCTTGAGTAGAAGGCTCTGAGAAAAAAGTCAATTAATGTAGAATTTTGATTGGATTTTAATGCCTTTGCTGAGTCCTGAATAACGAAGTGATCAAACAGGTGTACTAGATGGCCCCTGGACCAAGCTGTGCCTGAAGCCTGCTTAGAAATAGAACTCAGGTCTAATGCTGGTTGGGGAGGAAGATCGTCTACCATGGAATAAGTGATGTTCTGTTATTATTAGTAGTTTTCTCGTACTTGGTGGGTAGGAAAGGAGAAAGCTGGAGCCTTTAGAATACTTTGGAAGAGCTACAAGAGCATAAAATCCCATGGTAGAAGGGCAAAGGGAGCTTCCTGAAGAACGCACTATCCTCAGTCTGGTCAGGACATATCACTGCAGGTGGGAGCCTTCACTGGAAGCTGGCACCTTCATGGGCCACTGGGTCTTTTCCTCTGGGTAGCTTTAGTGTGTGTTGAACTATATATTTTCCCTATATTAAGACAACTCATCTGATTTCTCCACATCACTATGTATATTCCTATCGATCACATTACAGTCCTGTTGTGACAATTGTACACCTGCCCTTGGATATTCAGTAACATGAGGCAATACGTTCTTCTTATGAGTTGAGTTTCCTATCATTTGAGACTAAAAGAGCATGCCCAATGTGGAAGGGAGGGCTAGGGCACTCCCAAGGGAAAGAGGGATAGATTGTGAAGAGCATCCCATGTTGAAGGACATCATAGCATGATAATTGGTTATATGGGCTCTGGAGCAAAACTGTTTAGGTCTGAGTACCAGCTGTGCAACTTACTAGCTGTTATTTAGCTTGTCTGTTTTTCAAATTCCTCACCTATAAAATGGAGGTAAAAATTCACCCACTTCATAGGATTTATCTGAGGATTGAATGAAGTAATCTATGTGAAGTACGGAACCTCACACATAGTAAATGCTATATCAGAGCCAGTCACTGTTACTTCCATCTAGGCAACGTTTAAGGAGGGGAGAGAGGTAAGAAATGGGTCTGATTTCATTCTAAAGGCAACAGGAAGTTGTATTTGTATCCTAAGCTGGCATAAAAAATTACCGCAAAATTTGGTGGTTTAAAACAGTAGAAATGTATTCTCCTACAGTTTTGGATGGTCAGAAGTCTGAAAGGAAGGTGTTGTCAGGGTTGGATTTTTTTCTGGGGCCCTGATGGGGAAACTGTCCCATGTCACTCTCCTGGCTTCTGGTGGCTGCCAGCAGTCCTTGCAGATGCCTCACTCCAATCTCTGCCTCTGTCTTCACGTGGTGCTCTTTTGTGCGTTTCCTGCTTCTGCCTCTGAGATTCTCTGTGTTCTCTTCTTATAAGGATACCAGTCATATTGAATTAAGGCCCACCCTAATCAAGTGTGATTGCATCTTGAATAAATCTGTAAAGAGCCTATTTCCAAGTAAGATCACATTCTGAGGTTCGGGGGAGCATGCATTTTAGGGGGACATTATTCAACCCAGAACAGAAGTCATAGAGATCACCTAACTAGATGTAGATTTTAGAAGGATCACTCTGGCTGCAGCCTGGAGAATGAATTGCAGGGAACGAAAGGGTTGTTACAGAGATCCAGGAGAGAAATGGAGAAGGAAGTAGGGTTAGAAACGTTGGAAAAAATATGAAAGATGGATGAGAAAGAGAATTAACCGCTCATAATTGTTACTGCATGTCAGGGAAAATGGAGAGGACGGGGGTAGTGTGAGCTTGAAGAGTTGGTGGACAAGTGGTGCTGTTTGTTCACTAAGACAGGAAATACTGCAAGGGCAAATGTTTTGGGAAGGAAAGATCAATACTTGTTGAGAAAATGAAGGATGAAATAATGGTTTTGCCTTATGCCAGGTTTCCTTTTGCTTTGACGGCATAGTTCTCAGCCTGTGTCTCAACTTTCTAGATTCCAATGGCCGATCAAGAGTAGTGTCAATGTTTTTAAAAGATCAACTTGGAATTTTGGACTTTTCATAAATAATTTACAGAATAGCACTGCATCACAGTGGCCTCCCTACCCAACTTAAGTGATTCACTAGCCTATCTACTGTGAAAGTCTGTCAACAGTATACACTGAACACTCATAGCTAGCTGGTTCTTTCAAGTCTACCCCCCATGTCTGCTAGTTGTGTCCTATCTTTACCAAGAGGCAGTAATGTTTGTTTTCAAATCTGTTTATGATGAACAAGCTTTTGTTTCTATGAAAAATGAGTTGAATACTATGCTATACTCAAAACTTTCATTCTAAAAACATTGCTTTCAAATGAGGTGTGGGCAAGACATTTGCAAAAGATTAGAAGAAAAAAAATTCTAGGATGGTTTTACACCAAGATAGCTGAGATAGTGCCGTTAAATTATTTTACCTCTTTTATAGCCAATCTATTTTGGGTGTGACTCATGCAAAATAGTAAATGTAGAATTCTGGTCAACTGACCCATACTCAAGTCCCACTAAAATAAGCTATTTTAGGCATGGGTTATTTAAAAAATACTTATTTTATTTTTCTCCTGCTCTATTTTACTGCCACTCTTGAAAAGTGCCTTCAACTGTTTCAAGGCAACAGAGCATGTCTTCTCTTCAGCATTTTATAGTTAGGCTATATTATGTTTCCAATTTCAATTTCTTTAGTCAAAATTATCTGCACAGACTTTCAAGATAAAAAGCCCCCACAGAGTTCTTCAGCAGCTCCTCCAGCTCCTCCAGGCTGGATCAAAGGTGTTGGAGGTCCCTGATGGTGATTGATTTCTTCTTTCTGGATGGCCACTGTATGCAAATTATAATTGCACATGGGCATAGGGTCATGAACTGTCTTTGAATCAAGGGTAGCATTAAAAATTTGTATTGCTTATGGATGCCAAATTTGAATAAGAACACAAATAACAAGAAGAAAAACTGTTGTTACTAGAATCAGAATACCTTCTACTTTGAAACTTAGGATATGGCCCAGGTGATCCAACAGTTCAAGGATCAGCCATGACCCCCAGCTCTCATCTATTGAGGCCCCACTATATCAGCCAATGGGTCAGATGCTTTCTATATATTGCTTGATTTTCTTACAACCAGCTTGAGATCTAGGGATTATTATCTTCGACAGATGTTGAATCTAAGGTTGGTGTACACACAGTCACCCAGATATAGACTTAGAGCTAGGAATCAAATACAGGTTTGTTTTTCTTCAAAGCCTTCACGTCTTCCATCATGCCAGAAAACGCAAATAATGTGCTAGGAAGATTGCAAAGAACCAGGCAGCCAGATGGAACGCAAGAGCTGGTGTCCCACCCACATCGGGTAAACACAGTTCTTCGAGTGAAGTCAATTGTTACAGGGAGATCAGAGGCCATTAACACTGGTACTGTGCTTGCCACTCAAAACCTTCCTGGCAATTGGAGGGAAGCATGGTGCTAACCCTGATATAAAACAGAATGTGAAAAACTCATGTTAACAAAAATGTCTTAGTGCCAAAAAGAAAGAAATAACTTACAACAGGAAACATTAGAGGACGCTTCATAAGCGGGGACGGGGCATCTGAGCATCAGATTGGGGCATTGGTGAGATTTTCACAGAAATAGCCCTAACATTTGTAGAGTTCTTTACAGTTGAAATAACACTTTTTCAGGCATTATGTTATTTGTCTCTCAAAACACTCCTGTGGGTTAGGGAAGGAATTATCATTTCTAATTGAGAGATGAGGAAACTCACATACAAAATGGTTTGACAACTTGCTCAGAGTCACACTAGCAAGTTAGAAATAGAAATGGGACAAGCATCTAGGTCAATACTGTCCAATAGAAATACAATGTGAACCACATATACAATTTAAAAATTCCCAATTTAAAAATTCCATAAAAAATTAGCCAGAAACAGTTGAAATTCATTTTAATTGTATATTCTAGTTAACCAAATATATTCCAAATATCATTTCAATGTATAATCAACGTTCAATTAGTTTGTAAAAAGTCATTAATGAGATATTTTGCATTTCTTCTTTTCTTGGATTGTCTTTAAAATCTGGTGTGTATTTTACATGCACAGCATGTCTCATTTTAAAACAGGCACATTGCAGGTGCTAAATATACACAGAGGGCTAGCACCATACTGGACAGAGTAGAGATCTTCTGACTTCTAGCCCAGTGTCTTTCTGCTCTGCTGAACTGCCTCACAAATATATACAGAGTGGGAGTGGAACATCTCATCCTAATGGAGCAATAGTGGCATGTCATTTAGGTTCCTGGCAGGATATAGCTGGTACCTCAAAAGGGATAATGAAAGAGAGTTATTGAAAAATTAAGGTACTCAACAATGGATGGTAAAGCACCCCAAGGTTAGGAAGGGCAGGCAGCTACAAACATCCCTGGAATCTGGCAAATCCTTTACTCCAAGTGAGGGCTGGCTGATAGGAACTGTGGCTTTTGGTAGATAAATGCAGCCACTGTAAATCTACAATCCAGCAGGGTAGGATATGGGAAGATAAATGTATGGACGTCTCCTTCCTCCCACACTCTAGTTCACGTCCAGTGCCTCCCACTGGCCGAACCCAACAAGAAGCCGGAGGGTAATGAGTCTGTTGATGAGATCCATAAAGGCCACACTCCAGGGGCAGAGAGAATGGCAGAGAAGCAGAGAGGGAGGGAGACAGATAGGGAATGACCAGCAAGAAATCCAAGGCATAGACGTGCGGGGCATCTTTGCTGGGCTGTGTGAGGTGTTGGAGTACAAAGTGGGAGGTAGCAAGTGACATGATTGGAATGTCATGCTGGAGCCAGGTGGTAAATGGGCTGTGATGCAAGGTAAATGAAATTGGGTGGGTTCTATGGGCAGTAGCAATCCTGGGGCTTTCTCACATTTAGTGTGAGGTCTTATATAATCCAAATTAGGCACTAAGAAGATGATCCTGACAGGTGTAATACTCTGTGCTGGGGTTTTGAGATGTGAGTTAGTCATACACCTCCCTTCTCAAATGAACCAACTGAGAAATAGATACGGAAGACAGACAGGAATCGACCAAATCAAATCATTCAATCAAAGCAGCCACTTTATTATTGGCAAACGAATGGGAGACTTGGCTGCAAAGGAAGCAGACACGAGCTTCCTATTTTTTCTTTCTGCTTTATAGCCACAGTTCCCCAGCCAGAGGCAGAGTAGCTGGCTACTGTGGGCTCACTGCATCAGTGGAATCCCTGCAGGGAGGACAGCAGCCTGAATGTCTGGGCTTCCTATCAGGGGTAGGGGACAGCAGCCTGCATAGGTGGTCTCTCTGCGGGGAGGAGAGGAGCCTGCATGGGTGGGCTCCCTGTGAAGAGGACGAGAGCTTGCATGGGTGGGCTCCGTGTGTGGGACAGAGGAGACTGCATGAGTGGGCTCGCTGTGGGGTAGACTGCCTGTGGGGAGGGATCACATTCTTACTCCACAGAAAGGTCTGGAGAATGTATATACAATGGCTTCTAACGCATGAATCCTGCTCTCTGGAAAACAGAAACCAATGGATTCCTGCCTCACCGTCTCAACATCAGCTAGAGAGGGACAAGAATAGGTGAAAGAAAGCAGTGGCATTGGCTTCATGCCCTGCAGAGCTCAGTAAGTTTGTTTAGGTTTTTTTTTTTTTTTTTTAAATTTCATAGATCATAAGGAAAATGGAGAAAAGGGAAATAGTTTTATTTTTCAAGAAGAATGTTAAGGTGAGTGACTACAGGTGGCTAGATTAGTATACACTGGTTAGTAACTGGTTAACACCAGTTAGAAAGCTATTTTGTGAGAGGACTTAAACCAGGCAGTACTAGTAAAGGAAATATAGAAAAAAATGTGTGCATGTATGGTAAAGACAGCACCCACAGGGATAGGGTCTGTGGTTGATGTGAACGGATCAGGTACAAGGGTGTATCACAGAGAAAGAGGAGTACTTTTTGGGGGAATGGGAGGATCATGAACAGGCCGAGCTGGTGATACATGTGGGACATGCTGATGAGGCTATCGAGCTGGTGCTGGTGGTGGGAATCTGGAGCTGAGAAAAGAATGTAATGTTAGAGATACTGATGTGGGAACCATCCGGAAGTGATGGTTGAAGCCATGATACAGCACCAAAAGAGAATCAAGACAGGAACAAAAAAGAAGAGGTCAAGGAGAGGCCCTTGAAGGATGCCTACATTTAAGTGTTTGGAGGAGGAAGAGAGATATGTGAAGGAAACAGGAATCTGAAAGACTGGAAAGAAAATCAAGTGCCCTCTAGTAAAATTAAGAGAGGAGAGTGCTTCAAGGAAAGGGGGTTGGGGGGTGACTCAGCAATGCCAAGCGCTGTGAAAATCAAGGATACGAGGATGTAAAAATAAGGCAAGGGTGTAGCAGAACATATAAAGAGATTAATTCCGTACAGAAATGTATGAATGAAACTCTCATGGAGGTGACATTTGAGCTGAGTTTTGAAGGATGGATAAGGTGCAGGGATGAAAGGAAAGTTACACCAGGTAGGGAAAAAGGTGTAAACAAAGGCAGGAGTGTAGAGGGTAAGAAGAATGTGTAGGAAACAGTGAATATTTCGGTATAAACTAAAGAATAATGAATATGAAAGATGTTGATAACAGATAAAGCTGAACATGATGGGTGGTCAGTGGGTGGCTTTGAACGTAAGGAATGAAGAATAACAGAAAATGACTTGGAAGTAAGAGGTTTTCGGAGTATGATGAGAAGACCCATCTAGTTGGAGCAGAAAGAATAAAGATTCTAAGGTTCTACCACTTTTAGGTCAACCTTGATTCTCTGAATGAATTAACAGTGACAAAGCTCTACTGTACTAATCAATATTATTTTTAACTTTAAAAAGTCCCCAAGATGTTAAAAGGTACCAAAAGGAATCAGACTAATCAACTCAGAACTCAGTAGGAAACCCAGCTTTCTCAATCTACTGTCCGAACCACCAGTTTACACCAATATTGTCTAACAAAGATATTTAAGTTTAACAGAATTGCTTTAATACAGCTAAAACATCTGCTGCATTTAAAAATAATCTTCCTGCTGCTGCAACATATGGTATCATCAGAAACTTTATTCCAGTGCCCCCAGAGCTTCTGAGACACCTCGAAATGCCATGATTACCATAAGGAGGTTTATACAATTCTCCAAGCTGGAAGAAAAACAATTAATTCATTTTAATATTTAAAATAAATATGGGCCATTTGCATCATTTGGGAGAAGCAGCAGGATTATGAAAACTATAATAATTAGAATCTAACTCCCTAAAGAAAGATGCTTCAAGATGTAGCTTCCAGATGGAAAATTCCCCAACAAGTTGGCATAAGATGTATGTTCAGCCTGTCCCAGTCTCTCCTGAATTGGGTAAAAGTGCTCTTCCCACTAAGTTTTTTAATGGAAGGCACAATGGGCACAGGTATCTTTATTTTTACGCAAAGGAGTTACTATAATATTCATGTAGGTAGAAGTGAAGCTAGGAGCCAAATTTGAATTCAATATAACTAGTCAAATAAATATTACTCAGAAGATCCTACATTTCAGCCACTATGCTAGATAAAAACCAGAGAATCCATTGAATCATATAGAGTAGCTGCCTTTAACTAGTCTTTAGAGGTTGTGGCGAGAGAGACGCACAGATTAGTATATGTCATAAAGTGGGATGCATTCTTTAATAGACTTAACTATCATGGCATGCAGCGAGTACTAGAAAACCATTTCAGCTCTACCTGGGAGAAAAAAGCAAGCCTCATGGAGAAAGGAATGCTCAGACAGAAGAGTAGAGACACATTAGGAGGGAGGTGGATTTCCCAGAACTATTAATACATGGCACAGGGTGGTGAAATAGCAGTTTGGGGAAAGAGACATGCAATGATTGAGATCCAGCGTGGCATGCTGTAACACAGATCTGTCAAAGAATTTCTTCACTTTGGTGTACACAGTACTTTGAATAATGCCTGGTGCATAGTTAACACTCAGGAAATAGAATCTGTTATTGAATGGAAAGCAGTAGTGTTCCACTTAAGAGGTTCACAATTTGCTGCAGGATATCAGAGAAAACCTAGTGTCCGGCATTGCTGTCCTTTAATAGGTCATCGGTATCTTTGCTAATTTCTTTCTTCCCTCTCTTCTAATAATTAAAGTCATACTCATCCTCCAGGTCCAATTCAGAGTAAAGACTGAGTCTTATTTGGCTCTCTCTCTACAGCATGAATGGGTGAATAGACAGATGAATAAATGAATGAATGATCATGGGAATTCTCATAAATCCTTCCAACAAACTACTTTCTCTCTTCCTTTAAGATTTTTGCATGTGTTTTTTGCTCTTTATGGTGTACCCTTTACTGCTTCTCCACTGAGCTGAATCCTATTCACATGTCAGCTCAGGTAAAATTTTTTTTCGATAGCCTTCTACAAGCCTCCAGGTTAGGTTTGACCCATACACTGTTGCCATACGTGTCTGTGTAGTCATTCAGCTTCTTCTACACCTGGTAAACTCTTTAAGGCCAGGATCTGATTGCTAGTCAGCATTATATTCCCAATGCTCAGCAGAGCTCCTGACACATAATAGACCCTCCATAAAGAAATTCATTCACGGTTGAACAAATTAAATGATTAATTTTTTTTGTATCCTACTGTGAGACAAAAATCATGAGTGCTTGAAAAATCCCACAAAACCCAGTCATTTCTGTTGAATATAACCTATTTGATTCTTAATTTATAATTGCAAAATATTACTATCAATCTTATTTAGGATCATTATCCAAGGAAAAGGTATCTGCTGTCACTTAGGTTCTTACAGCATCTCCTTCACAGGGTATAGAATTTTTAACAATTATGGCATTATAATTAGTTCTGATGAGAGGAAAATGGGAATTCATTTGTCAACAACACATGATATTTTAAAAGATATGGATGGGAACTAATGATGATTCTGGTTGCTATGCACTTAAGGAGAGCCATCATCCTGATTTACCTCCATATAAATAACCCTAAGTTATTACAACTGAGCCAAGTCAATCCATAATAAATTCTCACATGAGTCCTCTTGGGACTGAACTATGTTGACTGATTCATATAAATCATTACACACAATAATGCTAATAGAAACTCTTCACTGACTTGCAAGGGTATCTCACACAAAGTAATTCTAACCATTAAGGAGACTTTTCAGGAAGGATGTTATTGTCCCCATGCCATCGATGGGGAAACTAAGACTCAGAGCTTGCTCAAGCTCACTGAAATAGTAAGTAAGTAAAAATTACTAATCCAGGGCAATCTCATTTGAAAGCCTATGTTTTCTCTGCCAGACTACACTGCCCATCTATTACTGAGGAAGTTCTCAAGGATAATGGAAACCTGAAGCAGAGATCAAATGCCAGTGGAAAGTAACTTTAGCACTGATGATGTGGAGTCAGCTATCTCAGACAATACCCTTGGGTAAATAAAGGGTGGTCAACATGCCACAAATATCTTATCATAGTTGTGAACATAGGACTAAAAGAAGCCTACACAATATTTTACTTAATTCTAGGAACAAAGAACCTTCCACAAAAGATAGTCTTTTCTTGTGTTTTATCCAAGAAATCAATGAAACTGACTTATATGTTTGTATTGCTTTCTACATATTATTTCATTTGAGGCAAATGTAATGCAGAAGAGAAAAATATTGGCCCATGTATAAAAAAGGAACCTATGGTGGAAAGTTAAATAGCTTAGGTGGTCCAACTAGGAAGTAATAAGAGCCATGACCCAAACTCTAGTGGTCTTTTCACTAAATTCTAGTTGTCACTTTCTCTTACCTCTGTATATTATTATTTTCTTCCTCCTTCTGCCAACTTAAAAAAAATAAAGATTAGAGAGAATGGTGGATGATTCCTCCACAATTTTAGATTATTAGATCACAGTGATTCTAAGAAACCCAACTTGAAGGATGAGAAAAGAAGCAAAAAGTCTTATGGAGATGGTAAGGCAATATTTTTTAGTGTCTCCAATATATCATAAACACTAAATAAGAGGCATCCCATACAACTCACCCACAATTTCAGCTCTTGTTGTGACAAAGCATTAAGAACAGTTGAATAAATTATTAATATGGCAGCATTCTCTGAATTGGCACAGATCCCATGGAAAGAGTGACATGCCAGTCTGGCAACTGATCTGTTTTGCACAGGAACATAATACAATAGTCCTGGGAGATACTCATGTTTATTGTACAAGGTGTTTTCTTTCTTAAAGACATTTTTCTTAATTATTCCAAGGGCTATTCAGAGAAACTACTATGAGGTTCCAGAATTATTTTAGGCAATAACTTAGAAATTCCTTATTCTGAATTTTGTAAAGTCAAAGTAAGATCTGAAAACTCAGTAGTTTCCTCTGCCCTGGGCGACAGCAGATGACAGTGGGAGTTCAATCCTCTCAGGTGGGCCCTACCTGTCCATCTCATCCATTAGAGTCACACGGACCTGGCTTCACTCACTTCAAGGATCCCTGACTTCCTGGTGATTTGATGCAAATTAATTATGAAGAAAATGTTGAGTCTTTCTCTGCTACTTTCTTTATGATTTTTGCAAACTATTATTGCCTAAAGTCTTAAATAAGAAATGTGCTGTATTATAAATAATAAGACACAACTTTAAGAAAAAGGGTTTAGTTAATAAAAGGTCTAGTATTGTAGAGATAATATATCTACAAGCATAAAATTTCCAAGAGCATATATACTTGGGATGCTATAAGTTGATGCTAAAACCAGTTTTCAACACATTCTTGATATTCCTTTTGGAAAATTGTGTTCAGAACAAAGGTATTAATGGACTTAAAATATATAAATAGCTTTAATAGGGACAAATCTTTATTTTTTGAAAGTAAATTTAATTTTGGAGAAATATATTATTTGAGGCCAAAGCTACTTTTAAGTTCCTATAACATCCACCCAATCAGGATGTCCAAAAAATTCTTGTATCTTAACCTCTCCAAATTGGAACACATTATTGCCCCCTGCAATCCAACTTCTTTTCCTACTGTATCCCTTATTTTGATGTTGGCATCATGTCCACAGGACTTGTTTGTGTACATCTCTTCTAAAAATCAGGTTGTGGTTTTAGAGACTAGACGTGTAAGATTCTTCCATCCGCTTACTCTAATTTGAATTGGTAAACAGAAAAAAAAATTTATCTGAAATAACACATTTACAGTTTAAAAGAAAGAGGGTCAAAGATAGGCATCCTGATGATTTTGAGGAATCATGACCTTGTTCATGAACACAGATGTCAGTGAAAGATGTCAGAAAATAAATTTGTGACTGTAACCTCTTTATTTCTTACGGGGAACGATGAATTGAGTGTAGAGAATAAGACCAACCCATTTTGACCTGTAAGTCTAACACAACTATTTCAGACTCTGGAATCCTGTGACATAAACTTTAAGAGAACACTTGAAAGTCAGGATGTGTTTGGGAGTAAAACAGTAGCTCAATATAATTTAGAGACTGGCTAGGTGATAACTAAAGCACACAGCCTTGTCAGTTGGTACCTGTCTTTGGTTCTCTGTCTCCAGGCGCAGCCTGGCCTCCACACACCTCCGAGTCTCCAGGAAAGCTTGGCGCTGGGCCCGGTCTGACAGGTAACTGATGAAGATTCCAGCTGTGTTCATACACATGAATAACACTGCCTGGGCCACAACCTAAAACAAACACAGTCTGGTCAGGTGCTTAAAACAAAAGCTATTTACAAGCAACAATAAAATACACAAATAAATGTGAATTTCCAAAGTAAATCCTAATGTAGTAATCCATATGTTTAATCACATGTTTGTAGAACTACGCCCTTCATTCAGATCTTGAGGCAAATGTCATCCCTTTGGAGAGGGCTTCTTTCTCCAGTTTCTCCAATTTAAGGCTTCTTTCTCCCCAGGTTTAGACTGGGGTCTTCATGGGAAATCTGCTGTGAAAAAGAGGGAATCTGGCTGGCTTCTTCACTCCACCTTCTCTCTCTCCCCTTCACCAGCAAAAGCTTCTGGCTTTTAAGGGGCTGGAGAACATGGTGGGAATAAAAAGAAGAGACTAATAAGAAACAGGAAAGGAATCCATTGAATACCTTTGCCTTCGAATACATTGACTACTATATATAGACTCTGGTGTTCTCAGGTCTTCTTGGATAGAATCCAAGTCTTGTTTGTAACTCAAGAAAAGAAACACATTTTTCTATTTCTTTTCATCTCCACTTCCATTATTCTATTTCTAGGCATCAAAATATGCTTCCTGGACTCTTAAATTGGGCTTCCTACTTTTTCATTTGCCCCCTTTCTTACTACTGTTCGGTCAAGAAAAGCAGACAGATTCTTGAAAAGGGGTCAACACATGGAAAAAATGAACAACAAAGTATGAATTTCTTTATTTTCATGGCTTTAGCCTGAGAACAGGTCACAGCTCATGCAGTGTGTGGTAGCTATAACTCCAATAGAAAACGCAGGTGTCTTAAAGAAGCAAAGAACAGAGTTCCAGGCCACTGTAGCTTCCAGAAAGTGGGAGGAGAATTCCAAAAAGAAAAGAACCCGGTGAAAGAAAACCTAAAATTGTTTTATAACCTCTTATCTGAGCCACATATGCATAGGGAAGACAGTAAGCAATTGAGTTAAGGATAAAATAACTGAACTGATACTTGAACTGCACTCCAAAAGACAAAGACTTTCTTTTGATTTCAATCAAGTTAATTACCTGTTAAAGTGAAACAGAACAAAACAAAAATCACTATTTCCAGGGGAATGTAAGATAATTCAGTCTTAACCATAGAGCATTCACAATGCCCAGAACATAGCACAGAATTATGTGACACAAAAATAAACATTAAAATGTGACTCAATCTCAAGAGAAAAGATAGTCAACAGACATCTATTCTAATCTGACCCAGATGTTGGAATCAGCAGGTCGAGATTATAATAGTTCTTACAACTTTGCTCAGTGACATTCTAGCAGTGAATGAAATTCACTGAAAGTAAATATTTTAACAGTGAATGAAAAGATAAGAAATAAGAAAAGAAATAGAAACCTCAAAAAAAGAAAATTTCAGAACTGAAAAAGAAAATATCTGAACCAACTGGATATTAACAGCAGAACATAGATGATGGAAGAATCAGTAAATTTGGAAATATGCCAATAGAATATAACCATTTTGAAAAAATTATTAATAAATAAATATTATTTAATAATATATATTAATAAATAAAAAAATTTTATATAATTTTTTTGATATGGAGTGTCACTCCATCACCCAGGCTGGAGTGCAGTAGTGTGATACTGGTTCACTGCAACCTCTGCTTCTCGGGTTCAAGTGATTCTCCTGCCTCAGCCTCCCGAGTAGCTGGGATTACAGGTGTGTACTACCATGCCCAGCTAATTTTTCTATTTTTAGTAGAGATGGGGTTTCACCATGTTGGCCAGGCTGGTAGGTCTCAAACTCCTGACCTCAAGTGATCTATCCACCTTGACCTCCGAAAGTGCTGGGATTACATGCATGAGCAACTGTACCTGGCATATATATATATATATTTGAGATAGGGTCTCACTCTGTCACCCAGGCAGGAGTGCAGTAGCACGATCTTGGCTCACTGCAACCTCTGCCTCCCAGATTCAAGCAATTCTCCTGCCTCAGCCTCCCAAGTAGCTGGGATTACAGGTGTGCACCACCACATGTGGCTAATTTTTGTATTTTTAGTAGAGATGAGATTTTCCTATGTTGGCCAGGCTGGTCTTGACATCCTGACTTCAGGTGATCTGCCTGCCTGGGCCTCCCAAAGTGCTGGGATTACATGTGTGCACCACCACGGTCAGCCAAAAAAAATTTTTTAAATGATTTATGAAAAGGTTTTAGTAGTTCGTGTGACAACATCGAAAGGCCTAACATACATATAATCGGATTCTCAGGAGGAAAGGAAAGAGAGAATGGGGCTAAACTAATTTGTTTAAAGATATAATGCAATTCTTATAAATTTTATAAAGATACATATTTACAGGTTCAATAATGTTCGCAAACCCTACCTAGGATAACAGTGAACAAAACTATTCCTGGGCACATCATAATCAAAATGCTAAAAAAGCAAAGAAAATCTTGAAAACAGTCAGATAAAAATGTTACATATAGGAGACATATTCTTCAGTTATGATAAAGATTCTCAGATTAGACAAAAAGAAATATTATATGTCCTATTTGTAACATATAGTCCTAAAATATATTGATATAAAAATTTGGAAGTCAAAACAAAATAAAGCTGGCTTTGTTGTATAAATACCAGACTAATGATAATTTTTTGAAAAGGGCATTACTAGAGATAAGTAGGGTCACTATACAATAATAAAGGGTTTAATACATCAGAAATACATAAAAATTCTGAACATGGACACATTTAATCACATAGCCTCAAAGTGTACACTGCAAAATAAGATAAAAGTCTATGTAATTATTTATAAATCTATGGTCATAGTGGTCTCTTTTAACACAATTTTCAGCAGTTTATATACCAAACAGATTAAAAAGTCAGCAAAGATAGAGATAATTTGGAAATCTCATATGATTAACAACCTTGAAATGAAACATTGATATGGTTTGGCTGTGTCCCTACCAAAATCTCGTCTTGAATTGTAGCTCCCATAATTCTGAGGTGTAGTGGGAGGGATCCAGTGGGATAAAATTAAATCATGGCGATGGTTTCCCCCATACTGTTCTCGTGGTAGTGAATAAGTCTTAAGATATCTGATGGTTTTATAAGAGATTTCTTCTTTCACTTAGCTTTCATTCTGTCTTGCCTGCCACCATGTAAGACGTACCTTTCTCCTTCTGCCATGATTGTGGGGCTCCCCAGCCACGTGGAACTGTGAGTCCATTAAACCTCTTTTTCTTTATAAATTACCCAGTCTCAGGTATGTCTTTATCAACCACATGAAAACGGACTGATACAAACATGCTATTCAATAATTAGATAGTAGAAATTCTTTTAAGGCACATATTGAAAATTCGTAAAATATCATCTTAGGATAGGACCTGAAGTTAGCCACAGCAAACTTTGAAAACCAGGTTTCATCTCCTGTTACAGTGTTTCAAAGAAATGCTTCAGGATCCTGATCCTGCTTGTTTAAAATGTCCACTGAAAGATCTGCTCTTGTCTGCAACTGATTTGGGCACATGGATTTTGATACCTATCAAGTAGAGTTTGATCAACTTTCATTGTTCAGCCAGAATTGTGTAAGCTGAACTAATTAAGATGTCGATGATATTGGCTATTGTTTCTGCCATTAATAGTTGGTCCTCTTCAATTAGGACATGGATACAATTAACTTTTTCTTCACAGATTGATGTGGATTGTTTGCCCTGTGGGCTTTACATCTTCAACATCATCTCATCCTTTCCTAAAATGAGTGATCCATTTGTAAACTGCCAATTTCTCTGGGGCATTCTTTCTATGAACCTTTGTAAAACACCAGTGATTTCACCATTTTTCCACCAAAGCTTCCCCATCAATTTGACGTTTTGTCCTTACTTCAATTTTAGCAGAATTCATGTTGCTCTGATACGGGTTCTTTTGTAACTGATATCTTATCCTTTTTAATATCTCAGGTGGCATCCTATTTAGACACATTGCAACGTTTGTATAAGTTTATTTTGGTGCAAAAAGTTTTGAAATCCATATTATCTTACCATAAACACATCATTTAAATCCAGTTAAATAAACAACTGTGAGTAATCACTGATCTTGTGGAGTCAAGTGGGCATGAACATTTTGAAAATCTCTCGTATTGCTTAGTTTGACTTCAGCTGTTGTTAAATTTTATATCATTGGAATCACATTTTTTACTAAACATTATTTTCTTTATTCATTTTGATGCATACATTGATAGTTCCTTGATTTTTACTGCTAAATAGTACTTAATACACCACAAAATATTTATCTGCTCCACTACTCGCGGACTTTCTGATTATTTCCACTCCCATTCTCTTGTGGAAAATGCTGCCCTGAACATTGTGGGCATGTTCCTGGGGCACATGTGCAAAGGTGACTCTGGGGTGTGGAGTGGGAATACTCAGTGCTAACCTGGTGGATACAGAATGGTCTCCCATTATGATTTTAATATCAATTTCCCAGATTACTAACATTTCACACTGGCTAGGTTGTGGGGAAAATAGTCACTCTGATACCTAGTTGGTGAAATGTGTGAATTTGGCAATATCTGTAAAAATTGACAATATTTCTACTCATGAGTTCAGTAACCCTAATTCTGTAGACTTATTTCATAAATATGACCACCCATGTGCAAAGATCAAAGGATATAATAACATCATTTACAATAATAAATAATTAGAAATAACTTAAATGACCCTAAACAGAGGATTGGTCATATTATAAATCCATCCAGTTGAAAAGTGGGTGTGGGAGAAGGAAAGAACTAACATGTACTATCATTTTTAAATGCGCGGACACACTCAATAAGTTATTGGGTAATGCTGGGACAGAAACTGAAGTCTGGGTTTTTAAACTCTACCTTTTTGGGTTTTTTTATATGTGCATGTAGTGTACCTATTATAATATATTGTTAAAATAGTAAAATGAAAACTTCCTATCATGACGATGAGTATTGTTTGATCCTCTTCAAGACCATTTTGTACTTTTCCTCACTTACTCATTTTGTTCTAACCAATCTGACTTCTGTTACTTTCCACTCCTTCATTAGATTTTTACCATTTCTGGGACATTCAAACGTTGTTTCCTCTTCTTCAAACACTACTCTCCATACTTCTTGCCTTGCTGATTCCTCTTATCCTTCTGTTCTTGGCTTTATTATAGTTTTCTCAGATAGACACTCCCTGATCACTATATGAAAGTAGGATTCCCCTGCTATACTTTATTCCTGCACCCTGTGAATTTATCACAAATTGTAATTATATATTATTTGCTTGCTTGGTTACTTGATGCCTATCTGCCGCACTGGATTGTCAGTTCTAATAATACAGAGATGATGTTTGTTTTAGCCATTAATGGACAATTAGCATCCAGCACAGTAAATAAATGCTCAGCATAGTGTCAATTAATTGCTCAGCACTTAATAAGTTCTAGATATTTGATAAATAAATACATGAATGGGTGAATAGCTTTCCTATGTACCAGTAATCATCATTTATAAAATATACCAAAACAATGATCTTACAATAGCATTGGTAAGATAAAACACCAAAACTATTCTTAAACAATACTAACAAATGCATAAGAGCTAGAAAAGAAAAAAAGCACATGACTTTACAAAAGATAAAGAAGAGAGGTATTTCTGTTAAAAATGCTAACTATTATTAACTATGTTAATAGGTATAATATATAACTATATATATATATGACTCAAGATGATTTACAGCTTTAATATTATTACAATCAAAATCCCATATGGAATTTTTATTTGGAACTTGAAAGGTGATTTAAAAGTATATCTGAAAGAATACATAAGTTAGAATATCAAAGAAATTTTTAACAAAAGAGATTAGAGGGGGGTCTTGACCAACCAGAAGGTAACATGTATTATAATGCTATGATAATTAAAACTGTCACAGCAGAGAAAAACGCAACTGCAAAATTAATGGAATAAAGTAGAGTATACTGTACAGAAACAAACAATAAAAATTGTAACAAGTTTGTACATGATACATGTAGCTCAAAGATCAAAGGTTTAATGGGAAAGAAAATTTTCCCAAAAAACATAATTGGTCAACTATAGGGAAAAAAAAAGTGGACTGATAGTCACCTCATACTATATGCAAAAATAAGTGCCAATGGATTAGAGCTAAATGTGGACGATGAGACTATTAAAAGGGGAAAAGAAAATAAAGGGGAATACTGCTCTAATCTAAGCAGAAAAATGTGAGCAAAGTCTTAAATTAAAGAAAACTGGTTCTTATTAACAAAACCAATCTGATACCTTGCTGATATTAAGAAACTTTACTGTAATATTTATGAGAAGAAAATTGGCAACATGTTGCAAAATTTGACTCATTTCTTTTGACCCACTGACCCAACCTCTAGAAATCTGTCTTTAGAAGATCATCAGACAGAACATTAGAAACTTCTGTTAAGGAATATTCATTGTAACTTTATTCATGAAAAATTTATAAGTGGAAACTGCATATTTTTAACAGTAAGGGAAATGGCTGAATAAACTGTGGTCTGTGTAAATAAAAAGAATATAAAATTGCTTTTAAAAATACTTAATGACATTAGCAAATCTCTGATGAATTAAGTAAATTGTAATATTTTAAACTGCACTTAACATACAAATCCATAAATTCAATGTGATCCTAATGCTTAAAATATGAAGAAATATATATACATATACCTACACATATACATATACATATACATACATATACATATATAAATAAAAAGAAATCCATAAGTCTGCACGCACTTGTGTAAATGTGTGTGTATCTGTGTGTGTGTACTGAAATAGGAAGAATAAGTTATTCAAACAAACTCAGTTGTGGAGCTCTAACAAGACAGTACAAACCCGTAAGGTGTCAAGCTCTACACTTAGACAGGTGACCCTAGCATTTGGGGCTTCTTCCTTCCTGGGAGCATTTGCAGATTCCAAAAGAGATGACTGAGAGTCTGAGAAGCAGAGCAGGATGTTCAAAACTTATGCAGCCAGTAGAAAAAATCCTGAGGTCTGGAACCAATGGGAAAAAAAAAAAATGCAGAAAAGACCATCCAGATAGAGTCTCCTGATCTTGGCCAGTAACTGACCTCACAAATAACTTTAAAAATAAGTGTTTGGGTTTTAGTATCTAGTAATTATCTAAAAATGCCTGAACCACTCAATTGTTACTATTATTAATTTTTATTAAATGTTTTGAAGGAAATACCACTCCATTGTGGCAGTAGCAGATTGGTAGTTCCATGAAGGGTTAAGTGCATATGGTGATGACCATCTCAGATTGGTTGTGCTTTGTAATCCCTCCAACCTACGGCTCTACCCGGATCCCTTGGGTGCCATCCTATCTGTAAGCCACCTCTGACCCAGAGTTGATGTGCTAGGTGTGAGATACTTGAGAAATATTTATTAATCATTTTTTTCCTGCCCTTATGCATTTGTAAACTACATTTGAAAAGCCTTCCTAACCCTTCACTTCTATTAATTAATCCATTTGAAATTATTTATGGAACGAGTTCTATGTGTCAGGCACAGTTTTATAAACCGGCAGTGTACAAAGCAGGTAATGTCCTGCTGTCATTCTAGTGGTGGGAGATGGGCAATAAACAAGTAAACCAAGGAATATTTAACACGTGGTGGTGGTGGTAGTATGAGAGTGTGATGAACGCCATAAAGAATGATACAGCAGTATAAGCAGGATGGAAAGTGATGGCACAGGAGTAAGACTGCTAATTTAAAGGGAGTTCAGAGAAGGCCTCTCTGATAAGAAGACATTTGAGCAACGACCTGAAAGAAGTGAGGGAGTCATCCTCATTTGGGAAGAGCAGTCCAGGCACAGAAAAGTTCCAAGGTTCTGAGGCAGGAGAAGCAAGAACCCACTCCAGCCCAGCATGTGGCCCACTGTGGCTGGAGCAGAGAGCCTTGTGGGAGCCTGGGGAAAACCTTTCAGAAGCAGATTCTGAAAGGCCTCAAAGGGCCAGACTGTGGAGGGTCTTGAAGCTTTTCTCTCCATGAGATGGGAAGGCCCTGCAAAGTTCTTAGCATTTGGAAACATGACCTACCATCCATGTTTCAAGAGTCACTTGGGCGACTGTGAAGAAAACAGACTGTAGTGCAGCAAGGACAGTCAGGGAGACAAGTTAGAGGCTGCTTCCAAGAGTCTCCTTGAAAAGAGATTTTGACTTGGACCACAGTGGTAATTATGCAGGTGATGAGATAGGGCCACACCCTGAATGTATTCCAAGGAAGAGACAACAGGATTTGCTGGTGGAATTTTTGTGGACTACATAGAAAAGAGAAAAGACAAAGATGATTCCCAGCAAGTTCTAGTTAAAAAAAAATGCAGATCCTTTGGTCATACTGGGACCCACTGAATACAAATATCCAGGGATGTGGTCTTGGAGAACTTTATTTTTAGGAAGCTCCCAAGTCGATCTGCTGCAGTGGGTCCATAGACTGGCATGAAGAAATCTCTGAGTCATGTCAATGACCTGATGATCACGTATAACACTGAACTTTGATCTCCTTTTTATATGTCCATCAACCTTACTCAATCTGAACTCCCCCAGGGCAGAGCTTGTGTCCACTGTCTCTTATCTCCTAGCATAGGGCCTAGCATCCCAGTGCTTCATACACTTGCTGAATCTAACCGAGTTGACCCAATAACATGAGTGAATTCCAATTGCCCACCTCTTTGGTCCAGTTTTGTGATCACCAGAAAGAGGAAAGTTGTCACTCTGGGTGAGAAGTCCTCTATGAATTCTTCTGGAACAGGAAGAAGATTCCCTCCTCACTTTCCCCTTCTTGTTCCCCCAACCCCAGGAGTGGAAAGGTTCTCCATGAAGCTGGGGTGATAGAGACAGCATGGGCACTGCTGTTTGATGCCAGGGAGTTCAAAGTTGGAAACACTCACAGAGCCAGCTTCCCCATTGATATAGGATTTGTGTTTTAAGGGCCTAACTCCCCAGAGTGGAGGTGGGAAGGGGGGATAGCTCCCTGGGGTGTCCTGAGGGGCGCCTCCTCTCCACTCTGCAATCACTATGTGTTTTCTGGTCCCACAGGAAGTTGCACTATATTTTCTTCATAGCACAGTTTGTACAAGGAACATCCCCACAGTCTGCAGCCCAAGCTGTTGAAGGCTAAAAAGGCCTGCTTTATTCAGAGCGGAAAGAAGATACTTCCACCTATTTCTGGGTCTCCCCAAAGCACCCACTCAAGTGTGATTGTGTGCGTGGAAAGACCAGCTCTGGGAAAGTGATCACTGGATCTGGGCCTTGAGTTCATCTTCTTTTAAACATTTAGACAGAAAATAAAGGAATGATGTGTTGCAATCCAGTACTGATTTGCATTTGGATATTTTCCAATACTTTCTTTTGTGGATCTTTTACCCTGGTTTGTCCTTAGGACTGATGTTTCATCATAAATTTTGGAGAATGTTAAAACTGAAATTGGGAGACTAAATAATAAGTATGACTTACTTTCATTGAGTTTATATTAAGTGCAGAACACTTTACAAAGTCCCTTTCATACATGTTCCTATTTAATTTCAGTGAGGAAGGAGCCATTATTATGTTTATTTTACATATGTGGGAGCTTGGGATCAGAGAAGTTAAGGAATGTCTCTAAAGTTAAACAGCTCCACAGCACAGTGGTAGACCTGGGAATTGGGTATAGGAGGGTGGGGTCTAAGCAAGACCTGGCTAGGATCTGATGGAGACCTTTGATATTCAGAGAAAACAAAGCCCAGTCAGTAGACAGGCGTATAATTTAGTAAATAAATACTGGACAAGGCAGGAAGCAGGTTTAATATTTTGCCTCAGTGTGCTGGGTATATGGGAAAAATGTAGGTAAAGGTCTCGTATATGTAGGTAAACGAGCCTGGCTGGAGAAGTGTTGGCTTCATTCTCTAATAGATAGCTAGCATTTGTTGAGCAGAGCACTTAATATGTGCCAGGAATCATTCAAAGTGCCTTGCATATTTTAATTCATTTAGTCTTCAAAATAGCCCAATACGGTAGACACCATAACATGAGCATTTTGTAGATGCTGGAGCTGAAGCTCGAAGTTTAATCATTTGCTTGAGATAATGAATGGTACAAGTGGTAACGCTGAGGTGTGAACCCTGGTAATGGGAGCCAGAGCCTGAATTATAACAGCTGTGCTCACCAACCCCATGCCTGAGTCTCTGCTGGACTAACACAACAACAGTTCACCCCATCAACAAATCCAGGCTCGCCACATGCACCCTAGGATTCGGCCATTTTTACAGATCAGTTCTTGAGCCTGGTAAAGGGAAAAGAGCCTTGGGAAGGAGGTGCGTGTTGTCTGCAGGCCTTTCCAGCACAGTCTAGAAGACCAGGTTGGCTTCCAGGTGGCTCTAGGAAATAAAAGAGAGCCACCTAAGGCAGGGAAAGAGTCTTCAAATGCATCGTAAAAAATAGTTACTTCATTCAGTTAAGACGTTCATGGAGCATTTCACTGTGAACTAGGTCCCATTCCTGTCTAGGGCCTATATGTTTATCCCTTCCCTCACAAAGGTGTTCTCAAGCACACACAATATCTCTATCTTTAAATGGAAAAGCTAAGGCCCTGAGAGTAATTTGCCCAAAGCCAAGTAGCTTAAAAAATTCTGGAGTGGTGATTACCACCTGGGCTATTCCGCCTCAAAGCCTGAGGACGAGGAGTGAGGGAGAAAACCTGGAAGGAGATTAGACACTCTCCACAGCTCTCAAGGGTGTCTGGAATCTGCAGGAGGTGGGGGTCCTGAGAGAGTGGGTGGGGCAGCTTCCCACTAAACGCCTTTGCACCTGCCAGATGCTGGAGCTTTTGTAATCAGAGACCTGGGTTTGCATCCCTCAGCTCCACCACTTGCTAGCCATGTGAGTTTAGGCAAGTCACTTTATGTCTCGATGAGCCTCAACTTTCTGATCTGACCAATGGGAATAAACCCTTGCCTCATAGAACTGAGGTTAATACTATATATACGTGTGTGTATATCTATCTATTTAATATATACACATACTATATATACAAATATTATATATATACATTATATATATATACTGTATATGGATGTGTCTAGCAGATCACAAATGCCCAATAAATGTTAGATATCTATGGAAATATGAGGCCGTCTATTTTTCCAAAGTCTAGTTTATGGTGTAATTTTTTTCTATTTTATTTCTGGATAAATGATGCACCATGGATGTTCTTCCTCCAGGTTAAGAAATATCCCAGAGGACCATGAAGTATTAAAGTCTTCTATATTCATGGTGCTTTACAAAGAACGTTTATGTCCATTATTTACTCTGCAGGGAAAAGAGTAGAGGGGGTGCTTAGGGATCAGGCAGAGTGGCCTTCAGTCCTATTGCTGCCATTTACCTCCAGGGGGACTGTAGGAAGTCCTTATCCTCACTACGGGAGTGGATACTAAAAGTGTGATTTGCTGTGCTACGCATAGAGCTTAACAGTTTAGCTTAGTGGCCAAGAATTTGGGCTTCTAATAATGCCATTTACTTGTTATGTAAACTTGGCTCAGTTAATCAACTTTTTTGGCCCCCACATTTTCTTACCTGGAAAACAGGAATACCTTCCTCAAAATGTTGGATAATCAATGAAATTAGCAGAAGACCTGTAACACAATCATTACTCAATATGTATTGACTGTGGTTGCAGTTATTGTCATTATTATTGTTTTCATTGTCTATATGTCACTACAGGACCCACCAAAGGGATTTAGCAGGTAAGTGACTTGGTTGGGTATGTGTTATAGAAAGGCCACTTGAGGAATAGTTATCGCACAGGTTAAACTCCTTAAGAATTCAGTGAAGAAAGGGATAAAAGAGGAAGAAAATACATAGGAGTAGCTGCAGAGACAAGAGGAAGGACAAACAGTCCCCACCAACATCCTCTGCCAGGGTCGTGGGCTCTTCCCACAGCTGTTGGCTCTGTGGCCATGCTTCCTGCCTGCCCTTTATAAATAGTACACACTGAATTGGAGAAAGAATTATAAATAGTTCATAGTGAAGCTTAAAAAATAACATAGCAATAAAGTAGTAAACTTAAGTAAAAGTCTAAGAAAAGGTAAAAAACATGAGGCCTGCTGAACTCAGCTGGCATATAATAAAAAAGTAAAACTGAATGATGAAAAATCTCTATTAACAACTTGAATTCCAAGAATAATATCCCGAGAAATTGCAAAGTTAAGAAGGGAAAAAATAGTCATTTTAAATGATAACAGAAGGGATTTTGAAAAATAGAATGAAAAGAACAAGAACAGGGATGTAAGTTTAAAAAAAATGAATTTGAAAAACTAAGGCTGGGCAGGGTGGCTCACACCTGCATCCCAGCACTTTGGATGGCCAAGGCAGGTGCATCACCTGAGGTCAGGAGTTCAAGACCACCCTGGTCAACATGGCAAAACCCCATCTCTACTAAAAATAAAAAAATTAGCCAGGCATGGTGGTGGATGCCTGTAATCCCAGCTACTTGGGAGGCGGAGGCAGGAGAATTGCTTGAACCGAGGAGGTAGAGGTTGCAGTGAGCTAGTGAGCTGAGATTGTGCCATTGCACTCCAGCCTGGACAACAAGAGTGAAACACCATCACACACACACACACACACACACACACACACACACATACATTAAGGAAGAAGTAAAAATGTTAAAGGCTAAAAATAAGAAGGCCTATAATTGAGAAAAAATAAAAGAAGTGATTACAACATTTAAAAATAGACTAGGTAAAAATGATGAAGAAATTTTTGCACAAATTTTAAAGATAAATTATGCTAATGCAAAGTAGTTTAAGATATCAACATATTCAAAATGTCTATTTATTGTATTCAGAGAAGTGGACAAAACAAGTAGCCATAATTATTCCAGGAGTGTTTTGCAGCCTGACTTAATTCTACCATTTAGAAATCCTGCCAACCTCTTCAGAAGAGGACTTGGGGAGAACCTCTGTTTACACACTCCAACTGTTTTCTAGATCCTGTGCTTTAGCCTTTACACATGCTATTTTATGGACAGTCCAATAGCAACCCTGCTTGGGCTTATTAGCTCCATTTCACAGAAAAGAAAAGTGAGGCTCAGAGAGGTTAAATAATAGAGCTAGTAAGTGGTACTAGGGTGATTGACTGTCTTGGTTTGACTGGGACACAGGGCTTTATTTTAAAACCTGGACAGTTCTGGGAAGACAAGGAGGAGTTTTATCCATGCTTTTCTCCTAGGGTCCACAGATTATGGGCGAGCTAAGAATAATTACATTTTTAAAGAAGTGTGGAAGAAGAAGGAAGAGGTGGAGGAGGAGAAGAGGAAGAGGAAGAGGAGGGGGAGGGAAATTAACTATGTGGTTAGCAAAGCCTAAAATATTTACTTATTTACAGCCTGGCTCTTTGCAAATAAAAACAAACAACAACAACAACAAGACTTGTTGAGCCTTTCCTCCCCCATCATGCTGGAGTAACTGCAGAGAAAAAAAAGTTTCCTTTTGGTTTTCACAGTTATCTGGAAGGGGTAGGGGAAGATTTGCAAGAGTGGGGTCCTTGAGCAGGTGAGAGGGTGGATGTAGTCTAGTGTACCATGGAGGGATTAGGCTTACACGAGCAAAGAACAGGCAAAGTAAGTAGGTACAGGGCAGGGCATTTGCAGCAAGCCTGAACTTCACAGTGTAGCATACAGGTTGCCTGTGATCTGCCTCCCAACACCCTCCCCAGCTTTATCTTTCTTTGTTCTGCCCCTGGAAGTCTCACATGTACCTCCCATTCCCACTCTACCTCCCATGCTTTTTTGTTGAAGCCATACCATTTTTCTGGCATGCTCTTTCTGCAGCTTCCTCCTCATCTGTCTGACAATCATCTATTCAACTTATGGAGGTCAAGCCTCATCCTGGTCAATCACTCTTTTCTTTTTTGATCTCTTGACCTGTACCCTGTATAGGCATCTACTATTGCCCTTACATGTCGATGATCAGTCTCACCCATTATGAACTCTGTTAGTCCCAGTGCTTTGCACAGTGCTCACATTTATTCATCACAGTGCTGCTTCTTATTCACCCATAGAGTCATCAAATATTTACTGAATGCCTCCTATAGGTCAAGCAGTGTGCTAGGGTTATACGTATGTGGACCAAACACATTCATATCCTGCCCTGTTGTAGCTTACAGACTAATAATATGCAGTCCTTCCAGGGTGAGAGACTAAAGGACTGTGAGCTAGGCAGCCTCTCTTAGGGAAGGCCTCTGCTAAATTAGATTCTCATGGACACTCACAGGGATGAAGGGAAGTGTACTTCTTCCCCGCTCAACTGGCTGGGATCATTCTGTGGTTCAGCGCTTTCAGGGTTTGGAAGTCAGAATTTAACTCCAAAACTCCACCTCTGAGAGCTTCTAAGTCTATTTTAGTTTTTAACTTACTGGTTACCTATTATATACTATGTGCCGGACACTACCCCTGGCTCAGGGGATACAGAACAAGTCTCCATCCCCCTAGATCTCATATTCCAGTGAAATTACAGTCTCTTCACATGCAAAAGAAAAAATAAATCCTTATGACCTAAAGTTACTGAAAGCATAAAATGAAGCAGCACTCGTCAAATCATTATCAAAGGAATTGGAACTTAGCAGTCACTGCATGAGGATTCTTCCTGGGTGGCTATAAAAGCTAAACGAGGCCATTGGAAGCGCTGTCTACAAAATACTTAGTATTTGCCTGATACAGAGTAAATACCCCAAAATGGCAGCCGCTAGTACTGCCATCCTCATACAGGCTGCCTCCATACTAAAGCACTGGGCAGAGACTGTGAATGATCCTTTGGGATTTGGTGCTTTCCCTCTCCTCTCTGGTTCCCTCTCCCGACTCTTATTTCTTCCCTGTGTGCTTCCCGGCTTCTAGTCACACAGGATAACTTGGCGTTAACTGGACCAACTTTGCTGGCTATTCTCCTTTGGCCTCTAAAAAACTACCCTTCTGTGTCCCACTCTTTGCCCAGAAAAGTTGATTTCTGGACTGTATCTATCAAGTTTCTTCATCTTTAGTTTCCATTTAGGCTTTGCCATGGCTAGTCGAAGAAGAAGACAGAAAAATCCAGAACGAGAGAGAGCAAGATCTGGGGCAATTGCTTATCCTGCTGTGCTGGAGTTTGTGCAATTACTGTATTCCTCTACTGTAGAGGAGCTCTTGTGAGGGCCTGGTGATACCATCCCTCCCCTTGCCCCTTCAGGCCTATAGGAGTGGAAACAGCTTCCTCTGCAGCTAGTCCATGGGTGCTTCATCAAGCCTTGTGGCTCCCTTAATCCCATCTCAAAACTTTGCTTCAGCTCACTTCATTTACTCTTTTGAGTGTTTCCTGCTGGAACCCTGAATAATACATGAACCACACCTTGGTGTTTGCACATTTGCTTCCCTTTTCCTTAAATGTCTCCCTGCTGCCACTCCAAATTCTCTCTCTCTCTTTCTCTCTCTCTGTCACACACACAGGCACACACACACACACACACACACAACTACTTCCTCAGCATGCTGCACAATGCACAAGAAGCAGCTTCTCTTTCCCTGAAAGCTCCCTATCTTTTAGGCTGTCCCCCTCTCACATTTCCTGCCAGCAAACTCTTATCATACTGCTCTATAGCTCCTGTCAGTTCTTGGGTCTTGTCTATGTTTTCCTGTGGGCAGGAGTTACTGCCATCCATTGATGTATTCCTATAGTTGACACACAGCAGTCATTCAGTAAATCTTTGTTGACAGGACACTCCTGTGGTTGTCTGTAGGAGCCGCTGGGAGATTCGGCAGGAGAGGCACTGAAGAGGCACCAGTGACCTCTGTGTGCTTCTGGCTCAAGGGAAAAATCAGATGCCCTTATCAAAAGAATGATTTCCTGGGCAGTGGGGCTTTTTCAAATTTATTTACTCTGGCAATGATGAGATTTTTCCCCATGACTTACTATTATTAATAAAGGATCTACTACCTAAAAAGTCTATCTAAACATGGCAGGATTCTAGACCTTAGTTTTTTTCCATTTGCATATGGAACATGAAATCTTAGGAAGCTTTCATTTTCACAGTCACAATCCCTGGTGGCTTAGCGGACAGATCACTGCCTGGGTCACCAACAATGCTGGGCAACAGTGATAAAAAGGGAAGGAGTGGCAGGAAACACAAATAACAAGAGGTTCTCTCACCAATCCTGTTTAGATCTCCATGAGAAATGTCAGAACTGAGGGTTTCCAAAAGACCTGTAATAATTTCCCCAGAAAGGCATGGGTGAGTGCCAAGGCCAGATGACAACCTTTCCATGGAGGCTTTGTGCTCAAACAGAGGATTTCAGTTTCTTGATGATACCAATCTTTTAGAACCATTCATGACTTATCTGCAATGGATGTATATGATTCTTTGCTTATTATACCAAACAAGAGAGGAAAAAGATATCATGTCCAAAGGAGATAAAATCCCAAATGAAGGTAAACCATCTGACAAACAGTAGGCACACAATAATGAATGAATGTACAAACAGTAAAAAAGAAAATCTTATGCAGATGTGTTATATTTATTAAATTCATTGATTAAACCTTGGTTAAAAAAAGCACATTACTGAATTAGCTTTTTATGAATACTAATTACTCAGGGAGGAAATAAGAAGACTATATGAACTATGTCAGGATCCCATGCATGGTTTTTGTTAGGCAAAACTTGCAAGTACTAGATCTCCCAGACTCCTAGCACCAATTCCAAGGTGTAAGAGGTAGGTCCTACCTCCTTATTAGTGATCTCAGATCCTTATTAGTGATCTCAGATGGGGACTATTTTACCTGCAAGGAGACATCTGACAATGCCTGGAGCGGTTTTTGGTTGTCACATCTAGAGAGGGCATGTGCTACTGGCACATATAGTAGTAGAGGCCATAGGGGCTGCCAAACATCCTACACTGCACAAGACAATATTCTCTCCCTCACCAAAAAAAAAATCTAGCTCTAAACATCAATAGTTTGAAGACTGAGAAACCTCCTAGAGCTTCGCAGTCACCAGCACATAGTAGATGCCCAGTAAATTATTGACAAATAAATGATAGGTGTGCAGCTTCATTTACAAATCTGTTTGGTTTGCAAAATATAGCAATTATCTTTCAAACATTTCCAAATTTCTAATCCTGTGATAGGGATTTATTTTCTTTTTGTATATGTGACTTTACAGCTATCCATTGAACTGCACACTGAGGGTACAAATATGATCATGATAGATGATCTCCCTGCCCTGAAGTAGTTCAGGTCTGGTGAGGCAGACAGACAATTAGACATGTACTTACTGCACAGAGGAATGAGTGCTAGGACAGAGGTACACTGAGACAATTGATAACTGTCACATGAACAGCAGATTTTATTGAATATCTACTGTGTCATAGGCACTGCTACCCATTAAATTCACATAGTCAACCAATGAGTTAGGTGCTACTATTATTATTAGGGTGACCATATAATTTGTTGTCCAATCAGAATGGTTTTGACGTGAAAAGGTTGTTTGTAGTAATTCTGTTAGGGTCAGAGGTCTAAACCTCATTTTTTCATAAGAAAATAGGGATGCAATCCCCAGTTTATATGTGAGGATGCTGAAGCAAAGATAAGTTAAGTACCTTGCTTCAGCTCACCCCTCCATACAAATTTGCAGCCCAGCAAGTCAGGCTTCAGAGACTTATATGGTTTGGCTTTGTGTCCCCACCCAAATCCAACCTTGAATGGTAATAATTCCCATGTGTCAAGAGTGGGGTCAGATGGAGGTAATTGAAACAATGGGGAAGTTTCACCCATGCTGTTCTTGGGATAATGAGTCAGTTCTCATGAGATCTGATGATTTTATAACCATCTGAGTGCCCCTGCTGGCACTCATTCTCTCTTCTGCTGCCCTGTGAAGAAGTGCCTTATACTATAATTGTAAGTTTCCTGAGGCCTCTCCAGCCAGCCATGTGGAACTGTGAGTCAATTAAACCTCTTTTCTTTATAAATTACCCAGTCTTGGGTATTTCTTCATAGTAGTGTGAGAACAGACTAATACAATAAATTGGTACCAGGATTGGGGTGCTGCTATAAGAATACTCAAAAATGTGGAAGTGACTTTAGAACTGGGTTACAGGCAGAGGTTGGAAAAGTTTGGAGGGCTCAGAAGAAGACAGGAAAATGTGGAAAAGTTTGGAACTTCCTAGACACTTGTTGAATGGCTTTGACCAAAATTCTGATAGTGATATGGACAATGAAGTCCAGGATGAAGTGGTCTCAGATGTAGATGAGAAACTTCTTTGGAACTGGAGCAATGGTGACCCTTGCTATGTTTTGCCAAAGAGATTGGCTGCATTTTGCCCCTGCCCTAGAGATCTGTGGAACTTTGAACTTGAGAGAGATGATTTAGGGTATCTAGTGGAAGAAATTTCTAAGCGGCAAAAAGTTCAAGAGAAAGCAGAGCACAAAAGTTCAGAAAATTTGCAACCTGACAATGCAAGAGGAAAGAAAAACCCATTTTCTAGAGAAATTCGAGCCAGCTGGAGAAATTTGCATAAGTAACGAGGAGCTGAATGTCAATCACCAAGACAATGGGGAAAATGTCTGCAGGGCATGTCAGAGACCTTCGCAGCAGCCTCCTTACCCCATCACAGGCCTGGAGGCCCAGGAGGAACAAATGGTTTCCTGGGGTAGGCCAAGGGCCCCCCTGCTGCTCTGCACAGCCTCAGGACTTGGCGCTCTGAGCCCCAGTCATGGCTAAAAGGGGCCAACATCAGCTTGGGCCATTGCTTGAAAGAGTGACCAGGTGGAGGTATTTGAATCATGAGGTGGTTTCCCCCTTTTCCCCATCCTATTCTCATGATAGTGAGTGAGTCCTCAGGACATCTGATGGTTTTATAAGCATCTGGCATTTCCCCTGCTGGCAGTCATTCTATCTTCTGCCACCCTGTGAACAGGTGTCTTCCACCATGATTGTAAATTTCCTGAGACCTCACCAGGTATGCGGAACTGTGAGCCAATGAAACCTATTTTCTTTATAAATTACCCAATCTTGGGCATTTCTTCATATCAGCATGAGAATGGACTAACACAAAGACTGTGCTTTTAAGCACTAACTATACTATGCTGTAAAGATAGTGCATTAGAGTAGAATCTATAGATGGTAGGGAATCCAGGAAGGCTCCCTGGAGGAGGTAACATTTAAGTTGATTCATGAATAATGTATAGAAGTTAGGCAAGCAAGGATGGGGAAAGTGTTTTAAAGGAGCAATGGGTAGAAAGGCAAGAAAATGCAGGAAGCATTTGGGGAGGTAAAAAAGTGCCTAGAATTGCTGGAGAATAGGATGATAAGGTTGGAGTGGCTGCACATGGTTGGGGAAGCAAGGAGAGAGCCAAGAGATTACCATACCTAAATGCCTCACATTATAGTGCCATTATCTCCTTAAATCCTCATCCCAATCCTGCAAAGTATGACTTCATTGTTTTGTATGAAAAAGAAAGACAGCTTAGATAGCTCACCTAACTTGCCCAAGAATTACATATTTACAATGGAGCTGAGAGTATGGATTCCAAAATCCATTTCATGTCAGTATATCCAATTCTGAACCTCACAATATATGGACTTTCTTATTTTAGGAGGTCACAAACACTTCCTTGAACATTTGAGCTAGAGATGTCACCACCAAAGAATTCTTATTAGTATCAATGTTAATAAATTGAGTGTTACGGGGAGATGCTGCTTCTAGGGGATCATGTGCATAAGAAAATCCAACTATTATTTGCAAGGAAAACAAAGAGCCAGGTCCAGAGTTCTGTCAAATTTGCATAGGGTTTTGGAGGAAGTTTCTCTGTTTGAATTTGAGTTGTACAAAGTAACATATTATAATGCAGTGGAATGTTCACATCTGTGTCTTTAGTTTGTATGCCATTTGAATTAAAAATTTGGGGAGAGAAAGAAAGAGAAAAAGAGAGAGAAAAACAGATACAGAAATAAGGGAAGAAAAATGAAGGTAAGTAAAAGGAAGCAAAAGGGAGAGGAAAGGAGGAAATAAAGCACTTTAAATAATTCCAGCAATGCTGTCTGTTCATGAGCATTTGACATGGAGTGAGAAGATGAGGATCTATAGTGTTTCAAGCTGTGGCTGCCAATAGTGTGCTCACTCCACTGGACTCAGTGTGCCACTAGGTTTAAAGTTACATCGTTTTCATAATCATGCTACCTAAATACAAGCCAACTGCTTTATCTGGAGTTCAACCATACAGAAGGGAAATCTGGCTATCCTGGACTTGCTGAAATATGATACATCCATTTACTGATTTTTGTGGGCATTTGAGAGATTTTTTAAAAGCGTGATTTTTACTCAGCTGTTGGTTTTAAAACCTAACCCCAGTGAAGCAATGATTCCAAGGTAGTGTAGGTTTCACCTAAGTTGAAAAATAGAATATGTGTCAAAATCCAGTCATAACATATGAAACAGATGTAGAAGTGAGCAAAAGAGGTATACCTTGGAAAATCCAGTCTTCTTTGCCTCTAATCTAGGATAGATGCATGCAGCCCCTGGCAGAGTAGTTAGCAATGAAAGGTGCATATTAAAGGTTTATTGAATGAAAAAAAAAGAATTAATGACCATGAGTTGCTGGCTATCAGAAAAGAATTGGGTATACTTTCTGAAAAGGCTCCTCATGTGGACATGGGACATTTTCAACATTGCTGTGGAAATAAAGTCTATAAATATTCACAGGTAGGCAAATTAGATATGTTTTGAAGACCAGAGTGAATACCGATTCAATTCTCTCCCCTGTTTATGTAGGGCCTGCCAAGCATTGCATCTAGAGTGCTTTATGGATGGGACCTGCAAGAATCAAGTGACTCTTTTCCCTGCTGGATGGACCTGGGCCAACAGGTCACTGCCAAACCTGCCTTTCTCACCACATTCTCAGTGCCTGACCCCCAGGGGATGGGACAGCAAGGGCTCTGCTTTAACAACATTTAAGAGTGTTTCTTCTAAGGCTAGCTTTAATCATCTAAAAGTGGAGGTGACAGTATGGGCCTGGGGTAGGTTTGTTATAGCTTTGGGGAGCGATGTGTACTGAAGGACCCGGCTTGGGGAGAATACTGTAGGTTCCTCCAGGTGTTGTGTCGGACCAAGGGACCTCCCTTACAGCAGATGGGGTGCAAGAATTGGCATAAAATTGTGGGATCCTCTGGTTCCAACAATGACTCTACCCCCAGAAGCTGACGCCCAGGTAGAATGCAGGAGCACCCTGGTGAGGGTGCAGCTGAAGAGCCATCTTGCAGTCAATACTCCCTGAGGATGGGGTGTCACCCTCCAGGACATAGTGGACACTCTAAATCAAAGGCCTCTAAATGGTGCTGTGTCCCTGGTAGGTAGAATACATGAGTCAGGGGAACAAGGGTGTGAAGGCAGGAGTGGCCCCTGTTACCATCACTTCCAGGAACCCATTTGGGGAGCCTGGCATCTCAGAGCCAGAAACTCTGCATTTTGTTGCTTTAGAGTTCCAGGTTGCCAAAACTGAATGTTTTCATCAGGTGACAGAGCAAGAGTCCCACTGAACTCTAAACCATGACTTTCACCTGAGCATGTTGGGTTCTTCATGTCAAGTGACCAACAGACAAGAAGAATCACCACCTGGAATGGGTTCTTCCATGGCCTGAGGAAGTCATGGTGACCAGAGGCTCAGAGCACTCAGAGGTTAGAGTCTGGGTCACACCACCAGGTAAACCACAAGATCAGGAGAGGTACTAGTGGAGTGTGAGGGGAATCTAGAATAATGTACATCGTTTGGTACCCCAAGACTCAACTGCAGCAGCAGGGACTGTAATTTGTCCCACTAATCTTCCTTTTAAAATTTCCCTAAAGAAGAGAAGCCTACCAGGATCATAGAGGAACAGCTCTCAGAAACAGTATGAAGAAGTGGATCCTAGAGATACAAGGGGTGCACCGTGGTGGATCCTGTGATGAGCCATTGGGTCTCCCTTCAGGAAAGATGGACTTGTCCTCCTAGGATTGCTTCTGGCAGACAGTCCTCAGCTGCCAGTCTCCTTTGAGGGTTACCTCAGCTAAAGAGGGTCTTCTCATCCAAGGTCATGCTCCAAAACTGATCAACATGGAGGCATAAAAGATCATAATGGAACTCAGAACATCCCCGGAAGGTCATCCCAGCTTCAGAACTCTCTGAAGTGTTGACTGTGGTCTCTGTTGAAATTGTGTCACAGCTCAACTTGTCTATTTCTGCTTCCAACTTTTCTCCTCTGTGGGTACTGATCCCAACAGAATCCCTAATGAGCTTCCTACAAACTTATCTCCTTCTCAGAGTCTGCTTCTCAGAAGACCTAACTTTGAACAACTAACAAATGGGCATTACCCTCACTAATGCAGTTGAATGAATGAATTTGTCAAATAAACCTAATTATGGATTTAATTAGTTGGTACCATCCAGGTTATTAGGTGAATGTTGATAATGACTACCCATAAATAATTTCCTCCCTCATTCATTCACTTTATAAGCATTTATTGAGTCCCAAGTATGACCGAGGCATTTAGATTCCAGTGACAAATAAGACAAATTAGGCCCCTTCCCAATGGGACATCCTGTGGGGACTATCATTTAAATTAAGTAGTCAGGGGAAAACCTCTGGGGATGAAATATTTAGATAAAACCTGACAAATGAAGAGGAGTGGACCAAGAAAAGACCCAGGCAACCCAGACAATTATTCTGGGCAGAAGGAGTGCAGGGAGGGTGATCCTACAGTGCTGTAGGGTAAGGGAAGGAGGAAGGGAAGAAGTCACTTTATGACCAAGCTTAAATTTAGTTCTGAAGCGCCTGGGTTGAGCCACTTCAAGCTCATGGTAAAAACCAATATAGAGTTCCTCAGAAAATAATTTTTCTACCAGTGTATCTCTGCCACAAGACCCCCTCCCCCAGTGATTTGCAAAACACAGAATTACCTTTTCCTTGCCAACTTCCCCTACCATCTCCTCCTCCATAGCAGATGGCGGTGTCAAGGAGGTAGTGTCAGCAGTTCCTAAGGAAGTTTTTGGTGTGAGCATGAAGGGTGTGTGGTGTAATGTGATGGTTACTATGGCAATTTTTATTGGGTAATTGGGTTTGAAGAAGCATTTTGATTCATCATTAGTTACTGAGCTAAAAATAGCAACTTGCCAAGAGCTTGTTTTCTCTTAAAATGCATCTGTTGTTGTTCAGGGTTGATAAAGTACAGTATGCACCAAAAATTGGAACATTTTCCCAAGTCACCTAAGTCTTGATCCTAACTCCTTCAAAGAAGTCCATTATTATATTCTGTTATACTTTACCAAAAAAGTGTGTTTATTGTTGCAAAGGAATCTCACATTAGCCTAAGAAAGATGAAAAAATGGTTTGTTAAGTACAAATTGAATAGCCCCACTCATAAAGAAGGTGACTTCACATGAAATAACTTTACAGAGTTTCTCAACTGTATTATTTTACAAGTTGAGACCAATCAAGTGGTCTCCCAATACTCCTTTTCTCTGATGAGTATAGAGAATAGAGTGGCTTCAAATTGGTGATCTAGCTAAAGAAAGGCATCAGTTAACCTCTACAGCAGGGCATAAGCATAAGCAAATCTATTAACAAGCATTTAGTTTACCCTTGCTTTTTCAAATTTACTCATTTCATGTTTCAATCAAATAAAATGTTCTTCCGAAATTTATGTACATGGTGATTATGAGTAAGTGCAATGAGTTTTGGTCTATAATGCTGAGTTATATACCTTGTGACACATTAGGTAGTAAAAATATAATGGAAGCTAGTAACATAAAATGTCTTTAGCCCATGGTGACTCATACCTAACACCATCCTGTTCACAATTTTTTAAAATAAATATGCTTATTTTAGATTTAAATCCTAATTCTGCCACTTAACACAGCTAAGCCTATTTTACTATTTTTTTTAAAGCAAGATAATTAATAACTACCTTCCAGGATTAACACAGGATAAAATGAGGCCACATATGGAAAAGCCCCACCACAGCACTTGCAACTTTAGCCTAGTAGTTCAAAGATCTGTTTTTGGGATTTGAATCCCAGCTCTGCCTTTTACTAGTTGTGAGAACACAGGGAATCTACTTACTCCCTCTAAACTTCAGACTTCTCATATGTTAAATGGGAATGGTAATGGGACTTACTTCATAGGTTGTTGTGACTGAGTGACATAATTACATAGACCCCTTGGCATATAATAGCACTTAATACTATTAGCTGTTACTATCAACGGTAATTTCTTTCTTTTTCTCATCTATACCATCTGTTCTTTTAATGTGGGATTATGTGTCATAGTTAATTCTTCTGGACTCCGTGGTTATTGTGACAATGTCATTTATTGTACAAAATGGGACATATTTCAGAGAGAAAGGAGACAGGCATAAATGTGGAGTATTCTGGGCACACTAAGGTCTTACCCAGGGCACATGCTATTGGGTTAGACATATGCCTCTAAGATAAGTCTTCAAACTATATTTTTGGAAAATTGATTGATAAAGAGCAGTTTCTTCAATTCGGTGAGAGCAGGCACAGCTCTAGGCTCTGAGGATATGTCAGTCATCAAAATAGATAAAATCTCTCACTTGCCTTATGGAGAGACAGAAAATAAAGAAAAAAATAATATTTTCTTTGCCTTGATGAAAAGTGCTATGGAGAAAAATAAAGCTGATTAAAAGGAGAAAGGAATTATAGAAGAAGGGAGTTTCTATTTTAGGTGGAGTAGCCAGGGAAGGTATCTCTGATGAGGTTATATTTATGCAGAGGCCCCAAATGGTGAGCACACTATGCAGGTATCCAAAGGAGTAGTGAGGAGTGCATATTCCATTATCAACAAACATTTGTAGCAATTGCCTTCATAAATCTGAATGGCACAAACAAAGGGTGGTAGAGAAGATATAAACAAATCAACTTTTACAGAGACTTTAAAAACTCAGTCCAGAAAGGCTTATTGTCTTCCCTTTAATTTTGGCTATTTTATCTCTAAACAATTCATAGCTTTATCCAGCTGTTACTACTCTAAAAATAATAGTTAAATGTATTATTTTTCTCCTTGGTATCTAGTGCTTTATTTAAAAAAACTATCTTATTTTTTATAATGACAAGTCAGTATGGGAGTTATTATACCCACTTTTAGGTGTGACACATGAGGCTCAGAGAGGTAAAACAACTTGTCTATGCACATAGCTAGGTAGAGAGGACTGGGCCCAAACTCAGATCCAAATCTGCTGATTCCAAATGCCTCTTTTCTGAAGACTCTATTTTCAATCCTAACACCTAGAGAGGAAACCTGTGTCTACCTAAGAATGACAGCAAACATCAATACACAGTTATTGATGGAAATCCGTTTCTTCATTCATCATTTGATTAATACTTCCTGAGTACCTACTACATGTCAGGCATTTCTGTAGACCCTGGGGATCTGTCAGTGAAAAATGGACATGATTTCCAAACTATGTGCCTGCTTTGCCAGCAGAAGCAAATAACTTGAATAAATTAATTATCTGGAGCTATAGAAGGTAAAAAGTAATTTAAAACAATAGAGCAGTTAAAGGGGAGAGTAACATGCGGTTGGGGTGGGAATGCCGTATGGTGGCGGGAGGTTACAATTTTAAATAAGAGGCTGGGCATGGTGGCTCACACCTGCAATCCCAGCACTTTGGGAGGCCAAGAAAAAGGATCACTTGAGGCCAGAATTTGAGACAAGTCTGGGCAATAGAGTAAGTAAAAAGAATTAGCTAGGCATGGTAGCACATGACTGTAGTCCCAGCTACTCAGGAGGCTGAGGTGGGAGGATAGCTTAAGCCCAGGAGATTGAGTCTTCAGTGAGCTATGATTACACCAGTGCACTCTAGCCTGGGTGATCAATCTAGACCCCATCTCTCTCTTTTAAAAAATAAAAATAAATAAGAATGTCACAGGAGGAGCTCTCACTGATTGGGTCACTTTTGTGTCAAAGCTTGAGGGAGTCTTGCAGATCTCTGGGGGAAGGACAGTCCAGGCAGAGGGAACAGCCAGTGGTAAGGCCAAGATGGTACATTTAAGGGACTGCTGGAAGAGAGGTGAGGCTGGAGTAAAGTGAGAAACAGAGAGAGAGTATATGGAGACAGGGACAAAGAAGTGCAGGGCCAGAGGCAGTTCTTTGGACAATTGCAGGGACACTGGCTTGACCCAGCATGAGATGGGGAGTCCTTCTAGGTTTGGAGCAGAGGACAGGCCTGACTTCTGTTCAAGAGTTATCCCCCAAAAGCCATTGGCCCATCTCTTAAAATTGACAGAACACAAAATAGCATACAGGCTGCCTCCTGAACTCTTCTTGAAGTTTCTTTAGCCCTAAGAGTAACTCTCCTATTCCTATCTAGGATGCTGGAGAAAGAACTCGTGCTTTGATTAGAAGGTGACTTTGGTGGCCTTGAGCACCACTCCAACTTGGAATGTCCATTGGAATGTACATGTTTTTTTAATTATTTTGAGATGGAGTCTCACTCTGTCGCTAAGGCTGGAGTGCAGCGGCATGATCTTGGTTCACTGCAACGTTTGCATCCCGGGTTCAAGTGATTCTCATGCCTCAGCCTCCCTAGTAGCTGGGACTACAGGCATGTGCCACCACGCCTGGCTAATTTGTGTATTTTTAGTAGAGATGGGGTTTCACCATGTTGGCCATGCTGGTCTCAAACTTTTGATCTCAGGTGATCCACCCGCCTTGGCCTCCTAAAGTGCTGGGATTACAGGCATGAGCCACCGCACCGGGCTGGAATGTCCATGATTCTAAAGTCAGAGCAGGCAGCAATTGGAGCTAGATGGCTGGAGACATTCAAACTAGGACTCTTTACTCCTATCCTAAGTCCTTGGCTTGTGAATTTAAGTACAGGAAATATGCTTACATAACTACTCTTTATGGTATGGGATGGGAAAAGCTGGGAAGCCAGAGAGCACTGGGTGCTAGATGCACTAGGAAAAGCCCCCCATCTACTCCCCACCCCCACACTCTGCATGGGCAGCCACCAGTCAAGGGGCTGTGCACACTGTTATCCACCATCCCTGAATATGACCCCACCACCTGCAAGGGGCCGACGCTGGAGCCCACTAGCAATCACTGCATCTTTGGTTTACTGGTCACAGCATGTTAACACTGAGCTTCCTTTTCCCCCTCAGAGTTTTAAAAATGATGGCAGAGAAGTATGCCATGTAAGAGAAAAAGAAAATCCCACTAGGAGATGAGCAGACCAGGTTAGCAGACTGCTCTGCTCTTAGAGGTTAAGAAACCTTTCAGACCCTTGTTTCCTGATCTGATAAGCACCAACGCCTGACACATCAAATATCAGAAAACTTTAAAATATAAATTGTATTACAAATGCCGAGTATAAACATTTTATGTTTTATTGTATTACAAATGCCGAGTATAAACATTAATGTTACGGGTGATTGAGGGAGTTGGTCATTTGGAATAAGTGTTGGTTTAAGGGAAAGAAGTGGGCTTTGAAGTACTTACTCTTCTTCAATATTTAATATAAAATAATGACAATGTAGTTCTGATACTGTCTTCTTCAGCAATAATTATTTTTCAAAGCTCAAAGAGAACCCTCAAAAAAAGAGAGGTAGTTCTTTCCCCTCCTTTTGTTAAAATACACTACCTTGAAGGAATGATGCTTGTATTCAACTTTATTTTTTTCAGTTTTCAGTTTTCAGTTGCATGGTTTGGAAATATCAGTTTAAAATGTCAAAGACATGCATTTCAATTAATCATACTTCTTTCTAGTGCTTTGTCACAGTCTGCCGCTAACTTTTTCATAGGTTGGCCACACTACCCTCCCCAGGGGTTCTGTTCGTTCATTCAATAAAATTTCCATGAAGCATCTGTTGTGTGCTAGTCATTGTTCTCAAGAGTGGAGATGTGACAGTAAATTAGAGAATCAAGATCACAGCCGTCATGATGCTTTCCCTGCAAACTGCACAATGACAGGTAACACTTACAGGCTCGGCACCACTCTGAGACTTTACTTGCATTATCTCTGTTTATGCTCACTCCTTTATAAGAGACATGCTGTACTTATCCCATTTTATAGATAAAGGAATTGAGGCTTATGGAAGTTTAGTGATTTGCCAGGTCATACAGCCAATGAGTGATGGTGTCAGAATTCAAACCAGGTACTCTGTCTCCACAGCATGTGTTCTCACTCATTCTGCCAAACCATCTTTTTCCATTTGAGAGGAAATATAGGAGTGTTAATTTCCTGGAGATTAACACACAAGGAAGGGCATGGTTAGGAGGTTAGGCCTCCATGTCTATCAGTGGAGGTCTATTTTTGTTGTTATCTCTAAATCTTACCCAGTTCACCTGCCACCTCCATGGTGAAGTCTTCCTCAATGTTCTCAGAAATAATGACACTTTCATTTTGGCTCAAACCACTACAGAAATGCCAAGGACTCTTGTGAAGGTGATGAGGAGGGAGGAGAAAGAGGAAGATGATGGTATGAAATTGATGGTATTGTTGGTATTAATGAAAATGATGATCTGGTGTATATTAGGCAATCTTGTCCTTTAGCGTTGCACAAATAGGGTAGCTATCTATATCAGGTCAACAACAAAAGTTTTCTACAAGTAGAGTTGCCACGTAAGCAACAAAATGAGATAAATTATGTTTAATGAAATTTGTGTTTGCTTCTTTAATGATACCATCTATTTAAAGTCTGTGGAAGCCACAAGTATTTTTACCAGAACATCAGCTATTAAAAGAAGAACATCATTCTGGCTCAGTGATTTTGTGCAGGATCATTGGAGTTACAATTTGGCAGATTCTTTGGGTCATCTCTTGATATGATTCCTGTTAAGCTGCTGGTACTGAAAACATTTTAGTTTCAATTTTTAGCCTTACCTAGGATATGAGCCAGATAGAAACAGGCCGGAAGTCTGGTAGAAGCACTAACTTGAATCTTAATCCAACTCAGGTTTATTTCACCTTCTCGGACATACACATCCTACTGCCATACATACCAGCCTTTAGCACCAGACTTGGGTATTCTCATTTATACATTTACTCTTAGATAAATACTTAACAAACGTGGGATGCTGAGACTACTCAGGCGAGCAAGCATATCTGACTCACTCCCTATCTTCATTGCTCTTACTATCTGCTGGGAAAACCAGAAAACAGACATGGAACAAATTCTCTCTCTCTCTCTCTCTCTCTCTCTCTCTCTCTCTCTCAGTAAGGGAGTGTTTTTCAAGAAAATTGTAGGTGTTTTGAAAATGAAATGGAATTGAGTCATGACTTAAGAGAGGGCAGAGGAAGCGTCCCTGAGAAAGGTTCCTTGAGCTGAGAATGAGGGAAGAACATCTTGGGCAAAGGAAGAACAGAAACTTAGACAGCTGAGGGGTAGAAGATGGCAGGGGTCTTTCAAAGAACTGAATGAAAAACATTGTGGAAGGAGAACAAGATGAGGATTAGCACTACCTGAGGGAGAGAGGTCAGATCTAAGAGGTAGATCCCAGGAAAGAATTTGTCCTCTGTCTTAAGATCAATAAGGAGCTATTGACAGTTACTGAAGATTCTAAGCCATCATCATAAAAAAATTGCACCCTGGTAACATGTGGAAAATAGATTAGAAGGGAGCAAAAGTGGATGTAGTGAGGCTACTGTGATTCAGGTGAGGACCAGTATCTTCTGCTCTAGAGTGGAAGGAGAAGACACGGATTGGATGTACTTGAGGACATTCAGCAGGCAAACTTGCAATGGACTGGCCATGGGACCGTGAGAGGGAGAAGTGTTGGGGATGCCTTCTGAGCTTTCTGGCTTGGGCAACTGCAAAGATGAAATAGAAATGCTGAATTCATTGAGATCAAGAATCAGGAGAAGGACAAAGTTAGGGACACAGTTTGATGTAAATATCCAACATTCCTTTCTGAGATTTGGAAGATTTCTTGGACTTCTCTACTTTTTAGAGTCCAATTATTCTACATCTTATCAATTATTTATAACGTCAAGAGTCAGAATCATAAGCTTCAAATTAGAGAAGACCTTTAAAATAGTATAGTCCAGCTCCTTCTTCTTTTCCTCAAATCCCTGATGATGGGCATCTGGCTTCTGCTAAGCACCCTCGGGGACTACTTTCTAATCTCACAAGGCCTGGTGCACTTTCAAAGAGTTGTAAGTAGGAAGGTATCAGTTTCTTCCCTTGGGAAATAGTCCCACTAGTCTTCTCCAGCAATAATTGTTGCCTGGTATTTATTATGTGCTATAAATTATACATCAGATGACATGACATCTGATCTAGGTCTTTCTGTTTCTCAAATCTCAAATATGGAGCAAAGCAAAACAAAGCACCCATAAAATGTAAATGGCTCTATTTGTCTTAGATGATTAAACAGATAAGTATAAGATAGAAGAATTGCAATTACAATGTTATCTCAAAAAATAGTCAATATTAATTTATTGGATGATACAGCATGAGTATATTTTGCAGCCAATATTGATTAGAAATTATATTAGATATTGGTAAAGGAGAACTAAAATAAAAGTAGAGTATTTTCTGTCACTTAAAAAAATCTAGCAATGAGCAGTCTAGGGCTGGCATGGTGCCTAGTCGTATCATCAGTGTTCTTGGATTCTTATTTCTTTGTGGCCCGCCATCCTTCTGTATGGCTTCCATCTCTCCTCACAGTCCAAGATGTCTGTTGGAGCTGTCATGACATCTGTCTACCAGGTGAAAGATGGCTAAAGGACGTAGGGTAGGTGAAAAAAAAGTGGGTCTCCCAGATGGATCAGACATCTTTTAAACGCTTCTCCAAATCCTCTAGTAATGCAACTGGGCACATTACCTCTCAAAATAAAGTTTGGTTCTATATGTGATATGGTTTGCCTGTGTACCCACTCAAATCTCATCTTGAATGGTAGTTCCCATAATCTTCACACATTGTGGGAGGGAACCGGTGGGAGGTAATTTAATCATGGGAGCAGTTACCTTCATGATGTTCTGGTGATAGTGAGCGAGTTCTCACGAGATCTGATGGTTTTATAAGAGGCTTTTCCCTCTTTTGCTTGGCACTTCTCCTTGCTGCTGCCATGTGAAGAAGGACATGTTTACTTCCCCTTCTGCTATGACTGTAAGTTTTCTGAGGCCTCCCCAGCGATGCTGAACTGTGAGTCAATTAAGCCTCCTTCCTTTATAAATTACCCAGTCTCAGGTATGTCCTTCTAGCTGTGTGAGAACAGACTATACAACAAGTGTGTCCTCAAATGGCTTATCATTTTCAAACATATGTAAAAACAATTTAGGGTAATTCAGAATTATGTGGGCAACTAAGTTTGGATCACTTTCAGGAATATAAGTAGGAAAGAAGGGAATTTATTTTTGTTAGTAGGGATCTGGGTAAAAATAAATATTTGGTCTGCATATTTTGATATATTATGTAATGATTCTTTTCCTTTTCCATTTGGTGTTCACACCAATCTGTTTTTTTATTATTATTATACTTTAAGTTCTGGGGTACCTTTGCAGAATGTGCAGATTTGCTACTTAGGTATACACATGCCATGGTGGTTTGCTGCATCCATCAACATTAGGTAATTCTTCTAATGCTCTCCCTCCCCTACCCCCCACCCCCAGACAGGCCCCAGTGTGTGATGTTACCCTTCCTGTGTCCGTGTGTTCTCATTGCTCAACTCCCACTTATGAATGAGAACATGCAGTGTTTGGTTTTCTGTTCTTGTGTTAGTTTGCTGAGAATGATGGTTTCCAGTTTCATCCATGTCCCTGCAAAGGACTCATCCTTTTTTATGGCTGTATAGTATTCCATGGTGTATATGTGCCACATTTTCTTTATCCAGTCTATCATTGATGGGCATTTGGATTGGTCTTAAAGAAAGATGGTGAACTATGAAGTCATCAGAACTTTAAATTATTTGATGTCTATATTTTCCCCATAAATGCTAGTTTTACTTCTGTCACAGGCAGCATGTGCAGACCAGGTAAAGGAATGAACCATTTCTCAAGTTTCTTAGCAGAAAGGGATGAAACCCATTAAAGTATAAAACCCATTGCAGCTCTCAGCAGGGCCAACATAAGAGGCAGCCCACATAACAACAGATAAACTTTTCTTTCCTGTGTTTGTATTCTGGTAATATAAGTGGCTCCAGGGTAGAACACATGTATTATTTGACTGCTTCCCTCAAGTCTAGCACATAGTAGATGGTGGAATGATGGAAGGAATATGAATTACTAAACGTAAATATACATTTATTTAAATGACCACTCAGCATGTACAGGGTGGTGATGGTAAGAGTCAGCGGGAACCCATGCATGTTTGGAGCCAAATTAACTTCAGTTCAAATCCTCACTTGGCCACACACTATCGGAATGACTTTAGCTAGGTTAAACTCTCTAATCTTCAACTTCTTCATTTTCAAACTGGAGGTTGCAATCCTGCAATATTATGCAGGAATACTATTAAGAGTGGACAGGATGTGTGCAAACCATATAATACAGATTCAGATATGGTAGGTGTGTAGGAAGTGCTAGATATCATAGCCATGGCCCTGTGCCTAAGCTACTCTGAAACAAAAGAGACCCTTCTGCCCTGATGCCCATGGACACTGGAATCAACACCAGTAAATTATTGCCACATACGAGTGTGTTCTTTTACCTTACTCTCCTTTTAGGAACATCTAAGTTAAGTCCTCAACAGCTAAAGACCTAGGAGAGGGTTTATAAAGTAGTGGTTCTGAAACATTTTTTGGTGGAAGCTTGGCAGTGCCTTGGTAGGTCACAGAGCAGAAGATGGCAGTGCTGCAGGAGGAGAGGCAGAGCATATCTTCCCTCCTCGCCCAACACACAGTGCCACTTTCATAAGTTTTATATTTTAGTGCTTAGTCTAGTTTGAAAAAGGAGCTGCCACTATTCTAAAAATCTTTTGTTCGTCCTATTTGTTGGAAGAAATTTGATATTTATCTTACTACATATTTCCTAGCAATTTTATTGACAATGGATTAGTTTTGCTGTCATTTAATGGTTGTTTGATATTGAGATAAGTTCCCAGTTTGAAATCTGCACACGTGCACGAGATATGCCCAAGGAGATCAATTTTATTAACTAGATTTTAAAAGGATACTTTTAGCCTTTTTTATATCCAAATTACCTCGAACCCACAGCTAGTTGAGTCTTTTTTGTAGGATGTTGAAGAAAAATTTGTATAGACCTTCCACAAAATTAAGAAGGACTTTACATAAGAAAAGACTTCAGTGTGGGAAGCTCTAAGAAGACATACCAGCATTTAGAGCAACATGGCTTCTCTTCCTTATAAGAGTGTTCTAGATACAGGGCAAAGAGGTGATTCCTAATGATTACTATTTTTGTCCACGAGTGGACATACTCACATCCTGCAGTGTAGTTCTTGTTTCTAGTGTGCAATGCTCATTATTGCCAGAAATGGCCAGGGGCACCATTTGTTTCATCCACTGTTCAGGTGATTCACAAGTGGAGTCACCTTGTGGACCACTGTCTTGTGTTTGGCAGTTTCACACCAACGACAGAACAAGACAGCTTGCCATTGCGTGAGATCATCAGACACAACTGTGTTATAGGAATAATTTATAACAATAATAATACAACCCAGTGTTTGTTTACTGCTGTATATTGGTTCAAAATGTTTTCTTATTCATTAGCTCATTTACTGATAAAGGAGCTACTTCATTCTCATCTTGTTATGGATGCAGTGACTAACCTACAGCATGATTAAGTGAGTTCCTTCAGGCTACCTTATCTGTTTCCTGGGGTCCATAGACAAAGAAGAGGAATGTGCCAAAGCCAGGCTCTAGGTTGTGACTATTCAGGTTGTGTAAATGTCCGATTCAATCATGGCTGGGTAATACTTTCACAAAATGGCTGTTGATTACAGTAACATGCACATTGTGGAAATGAGAGATAGGCAAGTGCCATGAAGTCACTAATTAGATAGTCAAAGTAAACAATTGTTTGTCAATTAATTGTCACAATTACTAGTCCCTTCAAAACAAATTGAATGACTGAATGACTAAAATGACACACAAATTTGCAACTGATGGTGCTAATGTAATTAAACCACTAGGAGAAATTAAATATTAAATACCATCTAGTGAGTGCTTCTTTCAGTATTTGCTAAATCATTACTCATAATTCTCTTCTTAAGAATCTCAGAGGTCAAAGACCTCAACAAGTTATGTGTTCTATAAGAATTGTCATTATCTGAGCTTGGGAGGCAAATAAATGGGGAAAGCATACCAATCCCCACATTCACATTCATTATAACTCATGGAATAAAATTTTTTAGAGCTGTAAGGAAACTCAGAAATCATTTCATAGTCATAGAATTTTAGAGCTGTCAGAAACTCATTTTGAAGCCAAGACAGCCCTGTGTGGCTTGAAGAAAGTTGCACTGTTTTGTATGTAAAATCTGAGGTGGGTCTTTTGATGACCCTTTACTCAGGTGTTGTTTTCAACACAGTGTGCTATCCCCTTGGCTCTACCTATGATAGTGATAACTATCATGATAAATATTGCTACTATTTGCAAGGTACATTTCATTTTTCTTTTTCTTTATTAATCTTAACTTATTGCCTCTGAAATGAGCATAGTTTATTGAGATAAAGTGGCCTTAAAGGAGCATCAAATCTAGAGGTTAGCTTTGGAATCAGATAGCTGTGGATGAAATGTCTTATTCATCATATGACCAAAGGGAAATGCTGTAACAACTCTGTATTCAGCATCCTCAACTATAAAAAGGGGAAGCAGCAATACTGATGTGAATATGATTGTTCAGGCATTTACTCAACAAGCTGCTGCTATGAGATTCCCTCGTGATGTGCCAGTGTCCATTCCAGTGATATACAAAAGGACAGACCCTGTTCTCAAAGAGCACATTGTTTAATAGTAGAGACAAATAAATAAAACATAATTCCAATCTTACCTGCTAACATGAATTCCTCCTGTAGATATTAAGAATAATTTCCTCATCTCAGGTCTAGTCAGGATTTTCCTTTTAAATAGAAATGAGTGCAAGCTGAATTCCTAGAGCACACAATTTCAGGAATTATTCCTTCGTAGGGTTGCACAAGTGCAGGGTCAGCCCCTGAGAACAAGTGCCTCTTGTAAGCTTTGCACCCTGGATGCCTCACTTGTCTCAACTAATCATGGCCCCACATCAAACCTGCCTTAAAAGTCCTTAACTCAGCTTGAAATCATTCACTTATTTAGGTGATTATTTGATGGATGACTGTCTGTAACTCTAGATTATAATCTCTTTAATAGCAGGATCCTGGATTCTTTTCCTTACCAAAGCACCCCTACTGCCTGCATGCAGCACGTTGTGGTACTCCATAAATATTTGCCATATGAGGCTAAATGAAAGCATGCATTAATGAATGATGGAAGAATGTTGCTATGATCTGAAAATTTGTGTCCCTCCAAAATTCACAGGTTAAAATGCTAACCCTAAGGTGATGGAATTAAGAGGTGGGAGGTGAATGTGTCATGAGGGTGGAGCCTTCATGAATGGGATTAGTGTTTAGAAAAAGGGCCTGAGATTGCCTTGTCTCTTTCATCCTGCAAGGACACAGTCGGAAGATGGCCATGTGAACCAGGAAGCAGGCCCTCACCAGGCACCAAATCTACTGGTGCTTAGATTTTGAGCTTCCCAGCCTCCAGAACTATGAGAAATAAATGTTTTTTTTTCTTTTTTGTTACAAGTCAGTCAGTTATGGTATATTGCTATGGAAGCCTGAATGTTCAATAATATAAGTGAATTAGAGGACAGGGATCTAAATCTACCTGGTGGAGTAGCAGGGACCCACTGAAGAGAAGGTGGGGTCTGTGCCAAACTCCAAAGCCTTTCCCACAAATTATGATCTGCAGACTGCAAGCATCCATTACCTGGCAACTTGTCAGAAACACAGAATCTAGGATCCTCCTCCTAAATCCAAATTTTGTCAAGATCTCCAAGTGATTCCTATTCACATTAAAGTTGGAGAAGCATTGGTCTAAAAGATGCAGGGGTTAAGCCAGGTGAAGCCCAGAAACTGTCAGCTTAGGGCAGAGAACTCATTGAAAAAGGGTGATTGTTTTAAAACTTAAACTATAAAATCAAATGAAATGTATTACCTGATTCCTCTTTACCAGGTTCTGATTTAAATACTCCATGTGTATTATTTCATCTCTTCAACAACCTTCTGAGCTATTATTATTATTATTCCCATTTTACAGCTGAAGAAAGTGAGGTGCAGAAAGATTGAGGCTCTTGTCAGTGTCATAAAATGAAAAAATGGCAGATCAATCCCAGGCAGTCTGAATCCACATCCTGTGCTATGAACTCTATGTTTTTTTCTTTCCTTGGGAAGTGTGTAAGTTTCGCATATAGCAATCTCCAATACATGTCCTCTCTCATTGAGAGTAATACTTGAAGGACTGCTCATCTTTTTGTCAAATTCTGCAGATCTCTCTGCCCCTCCTTTCCTTAAACACCTAACATGAGCTCAGATTATCAAAGTCAAACAAACACAATTCTCCAATTAAACACACCCCACTTATTCTTAAGCAGACACTTGTCCCAGAGAAGGGGTACAGAAGGAATTCCAGGAAGTGGTGACACTTGAATATTGCCAGGCAAGGAAGGTAAACAATTGTCCTAGAAAACACACACAGGCAGAAGCCAGCATGGAATATGCAGAAAACTGGTGATGAGGTTCAACAGTAGAACTTACCCAGTGAAGTGATGTGGTGAGAATGCTAGCATATGGTAGAAGCTCCCACTGGGGAGTGTGGGGGTGGTTCAGAGGAGCATGGGGTGGCTTGATGAATCTTGGGGGTGGGGCTGCACTGGAGCAGAAAGAGCAGGATAGAGAGCTGTGGACAGACCCCAGCAATGGAAGACTAAACCATCAGAATTTCATGTAGATATCAGATGGGACGGAGTCAATTGTTGACTTGTTGAGGTTGGGCTGCCTCAATGGAGGTATCCAGCAGGTCTCCAGGTTGCCAGGTCTTAAGCTTAGCAGATAAAACTGGGGTAGAGATACAGGGTTAGGAGTTAGCAGCACACAGATACATACTTGTTGACTGAGGGAGGGATTTGATTATCCAGGGAGTGGTGTGGATTGAGATAATGTGAAGTCGTATAGGATGGAAACTTCAGGAGCCCCAACATTGAAGAGGTGAATTGAAAAACAAGACCTGGAGGCACCTGAGAAAGAAGAGTATGTAACCAGCACTACACTATGCTGTAGAGACTTAACAGTGACCCAGATGCCACCCCAGACTTTGTGAAGCTCACAGCCCAGCTGGTGAGAGAGATGTGGAAGCCAATAGCACTGCAAAATGAGGCAGGATAAATGGGCAGGTAAAGGGCCATGCCCTCAGAGGAGGAATATCTAACTGGGTCGGGAGTGTTGAGATATCCTTCTTTTAGACATGAAGAAATTTTGGCCCAAAGAAGCTGAAGCCATTTGGCCAAAGTTGCTGTGAAAAACCCATAGCAAAAACAGGAGGAGAATTTGTGTTTTCTATGTTTTTAAGGAAATATACTTACATGGTTTCAAAAATATCTTTCATTGTCCATTGGCACAGCTTGTCTCTGGCTGAGATGGCTTGGGCAGGGCCCAAAGAGCTGAGTATCATGTCATAATTCACCTGGCAAGAGCCAAGGGCAATATCTCTGTCTCATAAATAGAGAAGAAGAGACTTTGTAGTCACTGCACACTGACCACTTGGGGCCATGAACTCATTCTCAAATCAACTACCTGCCACCAATAGGCTGGGAAGGCTCACCCAATGAATAAGGGTGTGGGAAATTTGACTTTAGAAGAAAACCAGCTTGCTCTTAGTGATTTTTTTTCTTGAACTAATTAGCAGGAAAAAAAAAGAACTAAAAAGACTCATGACCGTTTTTGGGACTTTATAAAGACAGTTTTAGTTAATTGCATTGAGTTCCATTCTCTAAAATCTGACTTTGCTTTTTAGAAGTCTGTAGATAAACTGGTCCAGTTAGGGTACAATATGGTCTTTATGTGACAGGTTTTAAGCTGTAGGAAACAGTGGACTAAGCAACTATCCATTTTTTACACTTAGGAAAGTCAACCTGCTTTGTCCAATATCTTCCCCTAAGGAGTGAGGCCTACCAGCCCCTCGGGTACGGAGCACCAGGAGTCAAGTGGAAGTGTGAGAGTACCTCCTGCCCACAGCTGCACCTGTATGTAGCCAGTTGGTGAGCACCCACCAGAAGGGGGCACCACTGAGACATCAAGCCCAGGAAGTGATTTCCAGCGTGCTGCACAGCAGGTTGTGGGTTGCACAGCAGGAAGTGAGAGGCAGGGCAAATGAATGAAGCTGCATCTGTATTTACAGCCACTCCCCATTGCTTGCATTACCGCCTGAGCTCTGCCTCCTGTCAGATCAGTTGCCAGTGGTGGCATTAGATTCTCATAGGAGTTCAAACCCTCCTGTGAACTGCACATGCAAGAGATCTAGGCTGCAAGCTCCTTATAAGAATGTAATGCTTGATGATCTGTCACTGTCTCCCATCATCCCCAGATGGGACCATCTAGCTGCAGGAAAACATTATGGTGTGAGTTGTACAATAATTTCATTATAAATTACAATGTAATAATAACAGAAATAAAGTACACAATAAATGTAAAGCTCTTGGATCCTCCCAAAATCATCCCCTACCCATGTCTGTGGAAAAATTATCTTCCATGAAACCATTCCTTGGTGCCAAAAAGGTTGGGGACTGCAGCTATAAAAGCAAAGAACTCCAGAGCTGGGTATAGAGATTCAGAGCCAGGACGCTGAAGAACAAAGAGGGAAGAGAACAAGAGGGTGATGTATTTGCTAGCAACTGGACTCTATTTTGAGTAGATGGGCCTGATCCATTTAAAGTGTTTGGTAATGGACAAATACCCATGAATAATTCAGGCCCATAACTTTTGTTTTAACTTAAATGATCTAGATAATTACTTGAATTTTTCTTCACATTATCTAATATGTATATGTATATGCATATGTACAGCAAAAACTCAGCTGCAGCTTTCTGCTCAAAGTGCTTCATGGGATAATTTCTGGTGTTCTTTTGCTGTATTGACAGAGAGACTGATTTCTCTTCTCTTGCCAGTTTTTCATTCCCTGTTGATGATTCTGTGATGATGTGTGTGTGTGGGTGGGAGTGGAGTAGGGGGTGGCTGGGGGAAGGAAGGAGATGGTCATCTACTATTCATTCGTTCCATTCATTTAAAATATGGTATTCAGAGTCATCCATGTGCCAGATGCTATGCTAGCTGCTAGAGACACAAAGATGTATAAGATACAATTCTTGACCTCAAGGGGCTCATAGTCTGGTGGGCATGTGAGAACGTTATGACATTGCTCTGATAGAGGAAAACACGCTATGTGGCAATGTACCAAGGAAAGGGACTTTGAGCCTTGCCTAAACTTACTGTCTGCCCATGTTTGTGTGGGAATGGGTTACCTACAGCCTCAGGGCAGCTCTTCAGTTTTCAGCTGGAGTCACTCTGAGTACAGAGTGAGTATAAGTTCCCAGAGCTGCATATGCTCCCTCCTGTCATGTCTTCAGGTCACCAGCCTTGTGACACATTCAGTTTGTGATAAGGTGATGCTTAGACAACTGATGACTTGGCCCATCCCAGGGTCCTTTTACATGCTCTTCTTTTCTTCACCAGGGAGGAAGATCCACACCCTTCCACTGTTTCTTCTGGAGTCTGACCTTTCCTTTCATGTAACTTCTAAAAGAAATCCACTGCAGCTTTGATGTTTCATACTTTAGAGGTCTGTAGTAAAAAGAGCCCAAGTCTTGCATTTGTGTAAAATATTTACTGAATCCCTGAATCCTGTGCTCCAGATGTGTTCTAAGAGTCAGGTATGAACCTCCAACCAAACCTCTGCAGTGGAGTCACAAATTCCCTACCCAAATCCATCCAAGCATCAGCTCCATTACATCAATAACCTTATCTCTTTAGTATCTAGCTGTGTTCTAGGACATAAAACCCAGCAGGCAGTCAACAAATATTTGGTGAAAAGTTTATCTATTCAATAGTTATTCCACCTTTCATTCTAATGCAATCCTGAACTTTTAAAGCCCAGCAAAATAATTTTTGACCATCCTTTCTTGCTGATAGAATTAATTATGTCTCCGGAAATACAAGGAGGTCTTGTTGGGCAGAGATCCCAGGGGAACTCCTCAAAGGGGCACAAATTCAGTTGACTTATGCCCTTTTACCATTTTGGCCTCTTGCCCTTTGTCTTCTACTTTTCCATGCCTGCTTGGAATCTTCATGATGACATGAGATGCAAGCCAATGACTTTCAACTGACCTTGAAGAAAAGCTGTGCAACAATCCATCGGGGATATAATAAAGGATTCCCTCTATAGGAATATATATGTATATATCTCCCTACATAGGATATTCCTATATATCTATAGGAATAGATATATAGATCACTATATAGGAATCTCCTTGATTACATCCCTGATGGATTGTTGCACAGCTTTTCTTTGGAGAATGCCCAATGGCAAGGAGCTCATCATCTCAAAAAGCAGCTCCCTGGGCAGGTCTGTTTGTTACCAAACTTTACCTTTTTGTGAATCAGAATTTCTCCTGCTTTAATGGCTACCCATTGGTCTTAATTCCATTCCACAGGAGACACACAGAAAATAACCAGTCTCTTTGTCATGGCAGAACCCCAAATATTTAAAGGCAGTCACCATATTCCTTCTATATCCCTTCTATCTTCAGGCCTTCCAGAGGTATTCTTCCTTGTTTTGTTTTTTGTTTTTGGTCCTTGCTATGGCTTGAATATGCCCCTCATTAAGCATGTGTTGGAAACTTAATCCCAAATGTTACAGTGGGGCCTAATGAGAGGTGCTTAGATCCTGAGGGCTTTACCTTCATGAAAGGATTAATGTTGATTTTAAAAGTGTTTGAGGCCTTGAGTTCAATCTCTTGCTCTTTTATGCCCATGTGATGCCTTCTGCCATCTTACATTGTAACAAAAAACCTTCACCAGATATGGTCCCTCAATCTTGGAATTCTTGGTCTCCAAAACCAGGAGCCAAATAAATTTCTGATTATTTTTTTAAATAAATTACACAGTCTCAGGTTTTGTTATAGCAGCATAAGACGGGTTCTGTTAGATTTTTTTTTTGTGCTCTTGTTTCTTCTCCCTATATTCTGAGTTAAAGAAATACATGTACTTTGATAATGCATTCTCTAACCCTCAGTAGTTTCTATTTTATAAGCAATCTTGTGCATTCAGCGTGTAATCACACACACATACATACACACAAATGAAGAAAAGATTCTGAAACGGTTTACTCCAGTCAACTGAAAAATCAGCTGACATAGAACGAGGATGTGTTGTTTACAAAATGAAGTGGTTATAGTTTTTTGTTTTTATGTGAAATTTTTACACTGGTACTGTAGATGGAAATGGCAGTTGTAAAAACATTACTCATTTAACAAGAAACCCCAAGATATTAATGTGATTTACTTTCATATCCAGCTTATGTCTTCACCATGTATAACTTTATCATTCCCTAATTTGGGGGAAGTTTGTGCTTCAAAGATATTTTGCAATTAGTAGCACTTGAGCTTGGAGATATAAAGCAGGAAACAGAGTGAAAGGGATAGAAAACCCCAGTAGCTATAAAGTACAAAGTATTTCATATATTAAAATATATGATCTAGCTAAATGAAATTCAGATATCAAATTGTACACATGCACATTCAGAGTGCAATGCATAGAGATCAAAGAAACAAGCAAACATAGGTTTATCTGACAACATCTTGTCAGATAAGCTCTGTTCCTTTATTGAGAAAGTAGTGGCGTAGTGGCATTTGCTGGTAGGTGGCTTTTATGCGTACCAGAATGTGCCTGGGCCTCCTGTGGAATGTCTGGCATCTCCATGGTTAATTAATCTATTCTGCATTCTTCCTCTCCCCCACAGGGCTGACTGTAAAAAATCTTGCAGGGAGAAAATCTGGCTTCTGAAGCACCGCTTAAGTGACCTGACTTCTTAAAATAGTCCTTCATAAACAAAACTCACATGATATAATTTGAGTGTGTAAATCCAATTACATTTCCTGCGGAAGTGCAGGGAAGATGATACTAGCTTTCCCTGCTCTGTTGTGGCTGGCTGAAGCAGCATTCCTTGACTAAAGCCCCACAAAAATCCTGGGAGGAAAATTCTTTATATAACCTACTCTTTTGCTAACTGAGGTTCAAACCTATGTATCACAGAAATTTTGCAACCTTCAATACTGCCACTAATCTTCATGTTCTATTACTTTAATTCTGCCCCAAAGAGAAAATCAAGAACACACTTCAGAAGTGATAAGTTAAGTGAACTGCTATGTTGTCCAGCTGCATATTCTGGGTCTATTGGTCTCTCAGAGAATCAATATTGTACCTATTTGGTGCTGACAGGAAAGGTTTAAAATGAATGTTGCAAGTGTCTCCTATGTTTTGGAAATAAACACATGTAGAATCAACTTAAATAGACACACTTGTGAAATGAATAAATTAGCATCTTAAGAAATATTTAGACAACAGTAAAATGTCACATCAGCATGATTTTAGTAGTGTCCTCTGATTAAATGTTGCTAGCAGCACTGAATATGGAATAAACTCTTTTTAAAAATCTTTCATTTTTTTACTTGGTTTCACTCATTTCTGATGAGCTCTTAAAATGCCATCAATCATCAAAGTGTAAATATGACTAATGCATTTGTCCTACTTAGCATGACATTGTAGCAGCTGCTCTAGAAGCAAAGTCCTCCCAATCTTCCCAGTTCTGATCTAATTATGCTCTGACCTGCTGATAACAGTCAGGTGATATTACCAGATATGAAGGAAAACAAATTCATAATTCAATCTTGCAAAGCACACACTACACAATCATTTTACAACTCATTCTAAATACAGAGACAACAAGCCTATTTGCAACTCCAGGGCAAAGATGTCTACAGGCCAGAGCTGAAGGGATTTAATTGGTCATTTCAGCAGTCATTAAGATATCCTTTGTAAAACCCATTCTCCACCAACACACATACACACAAGCACGCACACACACACATACACATGAAGAAGAAAGAAAGAAAAGAAAAATAGGAAGAAAGAAAAAGGAGAATCTCTGGGTATCTTTTACAAGTAAGAGAGAATATTTCCATTTCTCAGCATTCAGAGGAATCTCTTGGGAAGGTTGACACTCAAATCGGTTTTTGAAAGGCATTTTTCTCAGACATGCTGGAAAGCTGCCATTATTTTTTTAAAGCCTATATGAATTTCCTAAAGAAAAATGTACAGAAATGGAGATATTTGGAGTTTTAAGAAATGCACACCATAACTAGTGAGGTGCATTAAATTGGATTCCAGTCATACTCGTTTAATGGATATTTATGTCTCTCAAATGAGTACGTACCTTGATACCAACTACCAAATTGGAATGATTTCTATTACTTGCCATTTGTTGTACATTAAGTAGTCACAGGATTCCCTTTATTTGATTTGAGATAGCTACAAAGAACCTTAGACTTAGACAAAGAACATATAATATCTTATGTTTAAACTGTGTAAATGATGGGAGAGAAGTTGGTAATTTTATTATATTCATTTTATCTTTACTGTGAAGTCAGTCCTTCATTTAAGTGGTCAGAAATGTGTATTTAAGTCACATACAAAGTCAGCTTCCCTCCTGAACCCAACTTACTCATACTATACACCACTATCTTATCCAGCACAAAGAAAAAAAAATTTTCCCCTAAAGGATTTCTTAAAGGCCAAATGGTAGGCTAAATGTCCCTCATTATAAGTCAAGTTTAACGATCATTCTTTAGCATTTTTCTGGCTCTAGTCTCTCCTGTTCGATAGGATGTTGAAAGGTAGGAAAGAAGATGTTGCATGAGGAATTTAAATCTGATAGCATGACCTTGAGCACTGAGTAACCTGGATTTGCATACCTGACTGCCTTTGATTGTACAGTTATCTTGGAGAAATCATCTCCACTCTGACAAGTCCGCTTATCTATCTCACCAAGAGGCACAGAAGACTAGCCACTAGCTGTAACATTTTAGAATCCCCAAGAGGGAACCATAATGCAGCGATCTTTCTGGTTAAATATTGCTGCCTCTCAGTTTTCCAATAACTAAATGATTTCCACCATCTTATCACTAATGAGCTAAAGTATGAGAATGAGATGAGTTTCAAATGTAAGATAGCTCATATTGTCACTAGCAATTAAAATAGAGTAAAATGCTAACTATAGCAATAGCGTTTAGAATTTCTCTACCTTATAAATTATGCTGCTATAAAGACACATGCACACGTATGTTTATTGCGGCATTATTCACAATAGCAAAGACTTGGAACCAACCCAAATGTCCAACAACGATAGACTGGATTAAGAAAATGTGGCACATATACACCATGGAATACTATGCAGCCATAAAAAATGATGAGTTCATGTCCTTTGTAGGGACATGGATGAAATTGGAAATCATCATTCTCAGTAAACTATCGCAAGAACAAAAAACCAAACACCGCATACTCTCACTCATAGGTGGGAATTGAACAATGAGAACACATGGACACAGGAAGGGGAACATCACACTTTGGGGACTGTTGTGGGTTAGGGGGAGGGGGGAGGGATAGCATTGGGAGATATACCTAATGCTAGATGACGAGTTGGTGGGTGCTGCGCACCAGCATGGCACATGTATACATATGTAACTTACCTGCACATTGGGCACATGTACCATAAAACCTAAAGTATAATAATAATAATAATAATAATAATAATAATAATAATAATAATGAAAGAAAAAGAAAAAAAAGAAAAAAAAGAAAAAAAATAAATAAATAAGTGCTGACTTAAAAAAAAAAAAAAAGAATTTCTCTACCTTGTGAAAGAACTTAGCAAATATAATCTTATCATTAATCCTTTATTTATACGTATAACATCATTTTGTAATGAATTTCCTGGTGGATAAATCGAATTGGTGAGACAAACAATTGGTTTATGATGTGGAAAAAATAAACCAGGTGTTCCTTTCATTGGTTTGAGGCTTATTTAACTTGGATTGGGTGCGGTTTCGTAAGAAAGAAATGATTGTAGCCCTAGTGCTACCTATAGCTGAGCTAAGTCAGAATGAAATAAAAGAAACCCTTCAAACTGGGTTTTGAGCCTTCTGAAAGTTTCTCAGTCTTTCCAATGCCAATCCAGATGCAGAAAACATATGGGTGATTATGTCTGCTCTAGACAATAATCTCTTTGTTGGGTGGGAAGTCAATGTTTGTAGTGTGTTAATTGAGTAGAGAAAACATAAACTATCTCTTTGCTGATGGCAGGGAATTTTCTGAGTGGCCCCTTTTAGGTTCCATTTTGTATCCACAGTGGAAAGCAAATGGTGATTCAATAAACACAGGGCTTTGTCTCTTCATATAGGGTGTCTGCAGAGATTTTCAATGTGGTTGCTATCCTGTCAAGTCACAGATGTCATTTCCTTCAGGGTAGAAAGAGGGAAAGCAGATTCTCATAGCTTAAATTAAAGGAAGGCAATCATTGGCTCATTTGTTCCTTTCAAAAATGACATTTTCAGTGAAGTGAAACAGCTGCCAAGGTGTGCTAACTCTATACTCTCATTTTTGTTTCCTAAATCCTGAAAATGCTAAGTTAAACATTAGCCATCGTCCTAAAGAGAATGAAGATTAATGTGGAGAAAGATGGTATTCCAGTGTTTATGGCTTTTAGTTGACAGATTTGTATCCAGCTAAGCAGAGTGATGAACTAGCTATAATGAGCCTATGCCCAGCAATTCACTCATTTTTCTCTCATAATTTCCCTTTGGCTTCTTCATTAAATGTTTATTCATGTGCTATACAGAATTTACTCTCGAGTAGTAAAAGAAGTACTCCTCACTCTTTAATAGTTTCAAATCCTTACGTGTTTAGAAGGATAATCACTAAAGGGTTTCTGAAGAATAATTGGCATCAGAGTCAGGGTTTGAATTCTGTCCTCACCACTTGCTAGGTTCCTGATCCTCAGGATATCACTGTAAAGTTTTTAGGATTGTGTCATTTTTTTCTCTGAAATGAAAATGAATGATGATACCGTCTATTTTTCGTCATTAGATGTGATGATGCACATAAGGATGCTTAGTTACATATAAAATACTGTGCAAAGTAAAGGATTATTATTGTTTTTTGATTTCTTTAAAAGATGTTTATGTGTAAGACTGCCTTACACACATAATGATGTGTGTATGTGTGTGTGTGTGTATAGAAAGCTTTCACTAATACAACACCAAGGCACTTGGATATTTTATAATATTTCCTATATGATGAATTGTCTTGTTCATTCAGTGACCATTTGTTGAGTACCTACTATATGTGTGACATTTTTCTACAGGCCGAGGATAGAATGCTATTTATGATAGACAACATCCTTGCCCTTATGGTGTTTACATTCTTGTGAGGGTGTGGGGAGAAACATAGTAGATATAAACAAATAAGATAATTTCAGATAGCAGATGTGCTCTGGAGAAAATAAAACAAGTCACTTACTAGAGAAAGTAGCATTTGAGAGTCTGGAACAATGAGAATGTGCCAGTCTTATAAAGACTTGGGAAAAGTTGCTCTAGGTAGCAGGTGAAAAGACCTAGAATTAGGAAGAGCTTAGAATATGGCAAAAATGAATAGCGTATTTGGAGCCTAATGAAGAGAAGACAAGAGAAGAGAAGGAAATATGGTTGGAGAGAGAAGAAGCAACTAGCTCAGAGAATCAAGCATGCTGTGTTAAGAAGTTAGGATTTTACTCTAGTTGCTGTAAGAAGTGTTTAGCAGGTTTTGAGCATTCCTTATGTGTTACCAGACATGGAAAACTAAATAGTACCTATTCAAAAATCACAGATTCTTATAAAAAGCGATTTATTCTCTACTTCGTCCATCTGCGCGATCTAGGAAAGATTCTTAAGCCCATAGAGGGCGCCAAAGGACCTTTAAAAGCCCTTTCAGCACTGAAGTGACGGGAGAGCGCTCTGGTTGTTCCTTTTAGAGTTTTGGTAAAAGGTGACTCAACCTATGAAATCGTAGTTTATCTATAATTCTTACCCAAACAAAAAATTGAATGAGCTTGGTTTACATGCATCAGGACCTTGGATTTCACAGTGGAGAATTGTTTATGATGAGATGAGGGTGGGAAGACATTTGGGGGTTATTTTTAATCTTCTCCCATCTGGTAGTATTTGAGTAGAATATAAAACAAATATGGAGCCAAAATTTACTTTCTGGATTCACTTGGCAAGAAAAATATATCTATACTTAGAACTTTGAAAACACTCATAATTTGCCACTTAGGATGTGTTATTCTAAATACTATTCCAAACTTACTTATTAAGTTTTCTAGTTGTGTGTACTGAGAAAGGCTATTGCGTGAAAAGTAGTGGGTTATAATACATGGAATTTCTTATACATGATCAGATAGCTATGCTTTATCGTGAAAACAACTCATAGTGAGTTAGATGAAAAAAAGAGAAGGCAAAGAGAAGGAAAAAGAAGGAGGAAGGGGAGGAAGACAGGGAAGAAAAGATCTGCTAATGTCTAAGTATACAACAAAGAAAATAAAAAAGAGAATGAGAGAGCTTGGAAAAAAGTAGATTTAGATGTACTGGCATGTAGATCTTCATGTAAAGAGGATTGAGAAATAGTTAATACCAAAGAATTTGACTTCCACTTCCCAGATTGAGACTTATTTGTTATACGTGGATATAAAGGTTCATGGTGACTGTGATAAAACATTCATTATTGTCTTTAATAAGAAAAAGTTCAGTCAGTCAGCCCTTACTCAGAGTCTCTCATCTCTCCAGTTCATGTCTGATAATCAAAGGCATGTAATTTATATACTCTTTGCTTTACCCAGAGAGACTTCAGAAAGCACTGTAAAAGCAGCCAACCAGATAAGTCACTTGAGCAAAGGAATATAGAACCATTGGAGAAGAGACAGGATCCCACATTGACCAGAAGTCCAGGAGGCCAATGATGGGTGAAGCACTCTAACAGTGCTGGCAATCTGAACATCATGAACAATTTTCAGTGGGGTCATGCCTGTTTATTCTAAGCACCATCTATTCAAATTCGACCATAAGGAAGAGGAGTTTTAAGCTTCTAATACAGCAAAAATGATACAGAGGCTAAGGACAGAGCAGGCCCATACAAAGCAGCCCCCTGACCATGCATCTCACACCAGCCATCTATTTGAAAACACTTCACTTGACATGTTTCCCTCATTTTTGAGAAACCCCCAAATTCACTCTCTTGTTACCTACCATACATTTTGCAAAGACAGTGCCATGCCATTAATTATCTATTGGTTCTAGTAAATTTAAACAATAGAAACATTGTCTACCTTCTCATCCATAGACAATGTGAACTTTGTTCACAGAAGCATATCCCTATTTAAGGGGAAGAATAGAAAAAAAAAGGGAGGAGAAAGGAGGGAAAGATACCTAAAGAACAAGATTCCACCTAAATATAATATTTAAACCATCTATATCAAAATGCCCTTTTCCAATTAACCAAAACTTGCATTCTTTGCCACCCCCAATTACTGAGGTTGGTTTATTCAAAGCACTGGGGTCGCATTGTGTCATGGGAGAAGATATGTTCGGTCACCAAGGCAATAAAAAATTCCCGAGAAAACCATGTGTCATAGGATTGTTTGAAGGATTGGATGACATAACATGTACAGTACTCAGCACTGACAATCAGTATGTGTTTAACAAATGTATGTTCCTTTGAGAACGGAGGGTTTCTGGCTTAGAGATATGGAAAAACCCAACTCTGAAGCCCAGAGCCTGCTACAACACCCTGCTGCGACTCTTCTGAGGAGAGCTGTTAAAGAATGGGTCACCTTCTAAATCTGGATGCTTCTCCTCCCCTTCTGTCTCCTGCTCCAGAGACTGCAGACCCTGAGGGAGGGGAATGAGGAGCAGAAAGCAGACTTTCTTAGCTGATGTCAGAGTAGAATTACTCATAGTATCAGAGTAGAAGGGTAGAGTTGGTAGAAACTTTTAGAGGTCATTTAGTTCCACTTTAAGAAGAGATTGCATTCCGCTAACACTCAAGACCTCCTAGGTGCAAGGCACTGTGCCAGACTGAAGGCGGAGACTTAAAGAGAGTGAGGCAACCCTGGCTCTCTGGAAGCTATATGATTAATAACCCGGGGAAGTTAGAGGGGAAACAAATGCAAGGCAGGCAGGAGTTACCTGGTTGATGGAAATGACCGCCAGGCGGGGGATGACCACTTGGAGGATGACCTGCAGCAGCGAGGTGCCCAGGCCGGCCAGGATGGCCCAGGTGAGCGGCAGCGGCAGCATACTGTAGGTGGCGAAGAGCGTGAAGAGCACGTAGCCTATGCCGTCGCCCAGGAGCCCGTAGCCGAGGCCTGCTGCCAGGATCTGGGTGGTCATGGCCACCCAGGTGACCACACCGCTGTACTGCAGGTACGTGTGGGAGGTGGTGTCCTTCCGGACCACCACCAGGGCGCAGATCACCACCTCAATGCCGGTGAAGAAGCCCAGCAGGATGCCCTTGAGCGGGTCCATGGGGGCTGAGGCCAGGCTCAAGTGTAGGACCAAGAGAGTGAGTTTGGTCAGCACGTCCAGCACGTTCATCACCACTTCCGATTTGCGCCTTTGGCCCAAGAAATAGCGCTGGTAGAGGCGTTCCAGATCCCGAGATTTGAAGGAGTTGCGCAGGGTGGGGAAAATGACCCCTCGGTAGCTATAGCCCCCATTGAGAAAGAAATCCGAGTTGCTAGGGGCACAGTCCAGGTGCAGGAAGCCCAGGTCGCCTCCGCCTCCGCTGCCGCTGGCACTGCCGCTCCCGCTGCGTTCCGGGAAGACTTTGGTGCCGCAGGTGCTGTGCGCTCGCTCTCCCGGGCCCAGCGAGTAGAGGGGCAGCGCCGAGTCGCCTGACAGCTGCGGCGCGTGGTGGTTGGGGCCGCCGCCCGCAGGGTCCGAGGCTTTGCCCGAGCCTCCACTCCCGCTGCCGCTGCCTCCCCGGTGCCCGTGAATGAAGCGCTGCTCCGTGATGTGTCGCACCGCCGTCTGCCACAGCAGCCGCTGCGGCCGGGAGGCGCTCCTGCCGTCGCCGGCCGGGGGCGTCGGGTGAATGGTGTAGAGTTCCTCGCTGCCTGTAAGGCAGCGCACATCGGAGAGCTCCATGGCTCTGGGCCGCAGGGAAAGAGGTGCAGAACCTTGGGGAGGCAGCCGGAGGAGGGGTTCCTAAGGACTCAAAGGCGGCCTGGTAGGAGCTTGGCAGCGATCCCTTTTATCCTAGGCTGCCCCGTTGCAGGAGCCCTGCGCCAGGGCTCCCTGTAGGTCAGATCATACTGTGCCCAGGGGCAAAGGGCACCTGGAAGATCGCGGCGGACGTCGGCGTCCTTGCGCGCTGCTCTCCCGCCAGCCGGCGCAGCTTGGGTACGCAGCGGCAGTGGCTATTTGTCCTCAGGAGCCGCAGCGCTCTGAGCCACGCAGCCCCTTCCTGGGCTCAGGCTCCTTGGTTGATTCTAGGCTCAGCGTTTTGGCGCAGCCTTTGCTCTCCAAGAGACGCCTAAGCGCCTGGGCGCCGTGCTTCTGCTGCGCGTCGGCCGGGTCCTGGCTGCAGCACTGGGCTCTGGACACCCACTGCTCCGCGGCTGCAGGGGGCCTGGCCGGCGGTGACCGGCGGCAGCGATGGGTGCGAAGTTAGCCGATGTGGCTGGAATCATCGCCCTTCGGAGAACTCCATTGCGCCGGGATGGGTAGCAGGGGCGGAGCTGGGGGCGGGGGCAAAGAAGGAGGACGAGGGGGGCACGGTGAGGTGGCGGGGCGCCCCGCGACACGGTTGGAAAGGTGGTAGCCTCGGCGCTAACAATTCACCAAATAGTTAATTTGGAGGAAGGGGTATGCTGAGGCTCCCTCCTAGGCTCTTTCCTGGTTCCGGAGCAAGGACTGACGGCGCAGCGCTGGCTCTGGCCAGAAGCATCCCTCCGGGAGGGGGTGTGGGGACTCTCGCCCCAGGGTCCCAGCCCGAGCTAGAAGACGAGGTCAACGCTTTCAGCTGTGCTTTCGAAGGGTCGCAGCACACAGTTCCCATCCCCTTTACTTCGTTCTTTGGAGTCCATTTGGCTCAGAGCTAGGAGGATCAGGAGGCGGGGGAAGGAAAAAGTGGGGAGGGCTCCAAAGCGAAGAGCTCCGAGAACGAAGAGAAGCCGCCGGTGCGGATATCTGAGGCTGAGAACCAAAGCCTGGCGGATGAGGCAAAGGTTTGGAGGAGAAGGGAGGCCCGAGGCCGCGTGGAAGTCGACAGAGACGCCTCTGGATCCAGGGAAGCGCCGCCGCGTGCCACCCTGGAGCTCTGAAACGCACGGCGGGCGCCAGGCGACTGGGAGGAATTTGGAGACCTGTCAGAGTGGTCAGACACCCGCGGTGACTTAAACCCGCCCCCGCGCCAAGCCACGCCCCCGGAACCGGGCCGGGGGTGGCGGAGGGACCTGCCACCCAGATCTGGCCAGGACGCCCCAGGTCCTGTAGGCAGCGGCACGCGCGGGCCGGCGTGGGAGAGGACCACTGAGGGCTAGGGCGGGCTGGCGCCCCCGGCCTTCCCTGGGCGCACTGCGATCCAGCGTTCCAGCTGGCCGCGCCAGCCGGTTCCTCCGCTGTTCTTTTTTAGGCATTGGCTCTTGTCCTCTGCAGGTGCGGAGCCAGGACTCGTAGGCCGCTTTGCCCACGGACTCGGAGAGCCCAGCGCGACGGAATACAGGGTCTCCTTTCCGCCCTTCCTACCCGTGCGTCTTTTGGCAAAGCCAACTTTCGGGCTAAACGCAAAATCTCCCAAGAAGCCGCAATCATAGAGGCAGTCAGTTTCCTATAGGAGCATCTTTACTACCTCGATCCGAAGGGGGTGGAGGGTACGGGACATCAAAATGGGGACGTCCCCTGCCTGCCTCGCACACTAAGTTTCTCCGCTTACAGTAAGGGTCGAGGAGGCGGACGTGGAGAAAGGCATGTCCAGGGGCCCCGCCTCGCCCTAGCCCAGGTTTCCCGCCCTCCCAGGCTCAGCCGAGCGCTCGTGGACAAAGCCTGCGGCGGCGCTTGCGGCGGACCAAGTCGCTGAGCGGTGGGAGCTTAGTGCCGGTGCTAATGCCAGATGAGCCGCGTCCCGGGGTGCAGGGTCTGCAGCGCAAACGCGGCCGCCGCAGTCCCGCAGCCGGATGCAGGTGGAGGAGCGGTGGTGGTCACCACCTCCGCCACCAAGACTGCGGCTGCAGCCGGTGGAGCCCGGGCCCAGAGCACAGTCAGCTGATGGCCAATGACGTCAGGCCCCGGGCGCGTTCGCGGCTCCCCGTGGCGTCCCATGAAAGCCCAAATGACCGCCTTGCCTTGCCGCCCCCTCAGCCCCTCCTGAGCGGGAAGAGACGCTCCCTTCCCTCCTGCCTGTCCTAAGGAAAAATAAATTTCGATACCCCCACCCCCAACCACATACACTGTCTCCAGGGTTATTTCTGTCGGCCGTGTCCCAGAAACGCGGGGTTTAATTCTTTGCTTTTTAATTCCTGTTTTTCCCCTCACGCATTTGGGCTTCGGGTTAAACCCAGAACGGGTCACCTGCCTTGCACACAGAATTCCAGAAGGAAGAGAAAAGAATCCTCTAACATTCCCCCCAATCCCTAACCAGTAGATTTCTAGAATTTCGTTCACTCCCTGGAAAAGACTCCTTTAATTTCAATCCTTTAAAGTTGTATTCTACCATCCCCCAAGAAAGCCAAAATGAAACGCTCAACTTTAAATAGATAGACGGCTGATTCTATTTTTAACTCTGCTTGTAGATGAATTAATCTGTTAACGTTAAAGATCTCCCAGAATAGTTGGCCTATCCCATGGGGCTGAAGTTAAGGGTAGAAGTACCTCAAACAACTCTGTGTTACAGTTACCTAGCCCTTAATGAAATAACCCCTGCAATTACATTCCTATGAAAGAAATGCTTCTTGCTTCTTCCTTCCCGAGTTCCTTGAATTCATCAGCCTCACCCTACTGGAACTCGGGTGGGTAATGAGACTCTTGACTTGAGATGGGAACCCAGACGGAGCACAGTTGGGAGGGCTGTCCTATAGACCCTATGCCAGAATGTGTGGGGAGCTGTGTCCTTTCTCTGTGGGCATTGCCCGAAGGCATCTGTGCTGATGACAATATTAGCAAACTTGGCAATGGAAGACATCTCTTTATTTTCTCAGTTCTTTCTCCTTGGGGCCCTAAGGACTCAGCCTGAATAAATGAGGGGCTGGATGCAGTTGGAACTTTCCTATGAAAATCTTTCTCCAACCTGGACAGCTCCCAGGATGATTTATTCAGCAGCAAAAGGAGGCGGGCCAAGGAGGGGGAGATTGGACCCAATCAGATAAAATGACTCAGGCTGATGAATGAACACAGCATGCTACAGAAAGAAACTCAGAATTTCATGAACTCAGAGGTTGAAGCTAATGCATCAGGGAGGACACATCTCATCTGTTCAACTGACTGAACGTTTCATGGCTGGAAGGGTGTTACCATAGATTGTTTTAAAATAAGAACATGGATAACACAATTAGATTCCAATGTTCTTCTTGTTGGGATGACATAGTGCCATTCAGCCCAAGAGGCATTCTGTTTTTGAATGAAAGCATTGGTTCAACACAAATATTTAGAAGCTTTTTGGACTATGCAAACCACCAAATGATTAAGAACCACTTAAAACAAGAGAAGTTGGCTGGGCGCGGTGGCTCACGCCTGTAATCCCAGCACTTCGGGAGGCCGATTCGGGTGGATCACGAGGTCAAGAGAATGAGACCATCCTGGCCAACATGGTGAAACCCCGTATCTCCTAAAAATACAAAAATTAGCTGGGTGTGGTGGCGCGTGCCTGTAATCCCAGCTACTCGGGAGGCTGAGGTAGGAGAATCACCTCAACTCGGGAGGCGGAGGTTACAGTGAACCGAGATCACGCCATTGCACTCCAGTGTGGGCGACAAGAGTGAAACTCCGTCAAAGAAAGAAAAGAAAGGAAGAAAGGAAAGAAAGAAAAGAAAAGAAAGAAAGAAAGAAAAAATCAAGAGAAGTCCACACATTCTTTTGAAGCTATGATAGATCTTTCATAATGCTTTCATTTATCCTCTGCATATTTATTAAGGCAGGGTCTCTGCTGTCATCTGAGGACAGCGTTTTAACAATTCAGTGTCTTTTTGCACACAACTTCCTCCTCTTCCCCTGTATTCCTCCCTGAATATACTTGCTTACCTCATCCTTCAAAGTTTGAGCAATGTTGTCTCTGCATGAAAACTTTCCTGATATCCCCACTGAGAACTAATGACTTCCTTCTCTGTTTAATAGTCTTTTATGGGGGCTTTCAGTACGGTCCCTTATACCGGGACTAGCCATTGGCTTATGTATCTGTCACTCCTCCCCATGAAACAGTGAGCTCCCTGAAGGGAAAAACTGATTTTCCTTGGGCCCATATACCCCAGCTTCTAGCAACTATAATTTACATAGAGATAATAAGATAATAATAATGTTAGCCACAATTTAGCACCTACTAGATGTCAGATCTTTCTTAAGATCTTTTACAAATGTCCCATTTAATCATTCTAGTAATTATGTGAATTAGGTCCTTCTCTATTTTATTATTCCCATCTTACTGACTAGGATACTGAGTATTGAGGCTTCATGTGGCTAAGTACCTTGCCCAGGATCTCATGGTTAAATCCAGTGCTTAAAGTTGTATTGCAGGAATCTAACATCCACATGCTCAATAAAAATGCTGTCATAAGCAATCAATAACAGATGATAGAAATAAAAATGTCACGTTTTTGAGTTTTCAAAGGCAAGGTAAATAAGAAACTTCTGAGACATTTAGATTTTGAGAAATCTGTTAGGATGAGCCTGAATTGCAGATGAAGGTAGTAGAACGCATTATTGTTTGAATGGAGGGCCTATTAATTCTGTTTCTGTTCAAAACTTAGACACTATTTCTATAATTTATGGGGAAAAAACAGACTTTCACAATTGAGTTTAACCAAAATAATTAACTTGGTGTAATTTATTTCATTTAGGTAGTTGTGGTGGTGGGGGAAATATCCTGTTGTTTCACTGGAAAATAACATATTTGTTTAGTGATGTTGCTACATACCTTTGGCCACAATTATAGTAGATATGTTTAAGAAAAGGAAATTTGTTTTCTCCCTTGATGCACCTTTGACTTCCTAGGTTGATTATATTAATATATGAATTTAAATTTTTTAAGAGCCATGACCTTTGCTAAGTGCGCATAGAAACTCTGACACTTACTGAAGACATAAAATATTCACATGTAAAAGAAAAGATAGACTCAGTTCAGGAAGGGGACATGAAACCAGAGAGATCCTGTTTCCAAAGGGAAGGAGGGTGTTTGTGACAAAGCAGCTTCCAAAGTAGAAAATCCTTAAAGGAATATTACATGCCTGCCTTGCCTGGAAGAATTACTCTTAGGAAATATCAAAAGTATCAGCTGCTTGACAGCACTCCAGGAAATGTCAATGTCTTAGATACATAGAGATCATCTTTGAAAAGTTCTATGAATTAAAAACTTTGCACTCACATTTCATCTGGAATGCAGTACAATACACAATAGAATACAGAAAATGTCTATTTTACTTTTATCTTATATTTTCTCTGCCTTGAAAAATACAGGAAAAAAAATGTTTGTAGACATTTTGGATCTTCACAGGAACTAGTTTAAATTAGATTCTGGTGCCTGGAAGGAGAAGAGTGTTTCATCAGTGGGAAAACAATTCTGAGACAAGAAAGGCATAGCTCATCCATCAGGCAGTCAGAAGAAGAAAGCTGCAAGGGAGATAGACTTAAATATTTTCTTCTTAAAAGATGATTCTCTTGATGCTAGTTTAACTAGAGGATGAGCTAACTATGACATCAGTAATTAAGACTTTACTTACTGAAGTCCTGAAATGAAGAGAACACATACACACACACACACTCACACACACCGTTAGAGAAATGACTAGTAACTAACATAAGGTAATGAAAAACAGTAATGAAAGCAAAGAAAAAGTGGATTTCCAGCTAGTGCAGTCATGTCACTAAATCTTCTTTTGGCTATGCATTTTAATTTGGTACCTATATGAAGTCTTGGGGCAAAAAATGTGCAGACCCATTGGGAAATAAAGCAGATAATTTTCCCTTATCTTCAAAAAAATCTATCTGATGTCTATTTTAATATCACAGACTTATTTTTAAAAATATTTCACTCTATGACTGTTTTCTCCGTGTGGGCTATTGATGTTTATGTTGACTAAGCTAGCACTTTTTAGACATTATAATGCAAATACATTTATATAGTCACATTGATATCATTGCATATATTAATCTTAATTCATTAATTTAGCGTAAAAAAATCTCTTTCCCTTTCAGAATCAATGTATTTCTGTTTCTGCACAGTTGGTGAGACATTTAACCCATATCCTTCTTGGGACTTTCATCTGTACCCTCCTAATCCCAGGAAGATGCTATAGTTCTAGGTGCTAATGCAGTGCCAGATGTGTGTAGGGGGTGCCCTCATGCACGTGCTTGCCTTCTGGTCTTTGACTGTTCATTCACAAAGGTCACCACTTAGGCTTTCATTGGTCCTACCCATGTGGTCCTATCCTGTGGGTCCAGCAGCATTCTGCATTGCTTTTGTTCAACAAATAGACAGGTGAACCTTTGTACAGGTCTGCCCATGATCCCACTTACTTGACATAGCACATTGTCCTTCTACTTTAGGATGCTGTGCCTTCTCCAGGATATATCAAAAAGCCATTATTTAGGATGCACAGACTCTTCCCCCAACCCCACCAGTTGCAGAGAACTGCTTTTTAGTCTGGTGAGAATCCTTGTTTTTGAGCATATCTGACTTTTCCTGCCTTCTTCTGTTTTTCCTTGTTCCTTGTAACTTCTTCTACCTCTAAAACGTTTAAGTTTTCTTTTGGGATTACATTTTTGGAGAAATAAAAACTGGAAAGATGGAAAGAATGGTTTGTCTCTGCTAATCCTTTCTTGAAGCTATTGATAGAAAAATTGAATGAGGGAATGGAAAAAGGGGCATACAGCAGTAAATCTCATGAATTAATACTTGAAAGTCGTATCCACGTATACAAAATGTATGAAATGTATGAAATCCTCCTAGATCAGTTTTTTTCCACACTGTGGGTTCCAACTGACTTGTGGGGTTGTGAAATCAACATAGTTGGTCAAATTGGCATTTAAAAAATAAATAAGTAAAACAGTAAAACACAACCATAGTGATAATTATTGTTTTGTTATGGTATACAACGGCATTTTTTTTGACATAAAACAAATCCTTTCCCCCTGAAGTGAAGAACTGAAGAATATTAGACAGAATTTCAGAAAAATACTTTATCAAAATCTTTGGACTTACGATGTTTTATCTTTGTGACCTTGAACAAGTTATGTAACAGTTTTGAACTTTCACAATATGGTGGAGAAGTAAAATTTTGCCAAATTTTATGTAGATCAAAGGTAATTCATACAAAGCACTTGGTATAATGCATCACACATGGCAAAAATTCAGTATGTATGCACTCACCTCATTCCACACACTCAATCAACAAGACTTACTGAATACCAACAAAATAGTTCTCAACTTTCTTCTGTTTCACGCCACTGCTGCACTCCTGTTTTTGTGTTTTGGCCACCATCCTCTCTCACCTAGATGATTTCAGTAGACACTGAATCTCTTTAGCTGTAGTTTGCCTCCTTTCTTCAGCTGCTGTGATCAGTCTAAATTAAAAATAATATCATGCTACTCTTTTTTTTAATGGTGGAAAAAATACACATAAGACATAAGACTGACCCTCCCACCAATTTCCAAGTGTGCAGTTCAATATTGTCCACAACATCCACACTGTGTTACAACAGGTCCCCAGAATCTCCTCTCAGCTCTGCATGATTGAAATTTCATACCTATCAAAGAACAACCCTCCCCTCTCCCTCCACCTAGCTGATCGTGTCACTGTCTTGCTTAGAATTTTGTGATAACTCTGCTTTACCCTCAAATGCCTTAAAATAGAAGGCAAACATCTCCAGGACTGGCTATTTTTTCTCTCTCCAGCCCCATCTTTCACTTCTACCCCTCTTGCTCTTAGTGCTTCAACCACACTTAACTTCATTTAGTTCCCCAAAGGTGTCCTGTTCTCTTACTGTTTCCTTTGCCTGGAGTCTTTGTATGCATCTTTTTGCTCTTAGCATGGATGTCACCTTCTCTAAGAAACTTCCCTCAGCCTCCTAAGTCTGTTAGATGTCTGCATAAGTTAGAAATGCTTTTGGCTACCATTAGTGAGAAAACTATAAGAGTGGCTTAAACAAATAGGAGTTTGTTTTTCTTACACAACAAGAAGCATGGATGTAGGGATTTGCTGGTGGATCAGGATTCCAGCTATATCAGGGGCTTTGTGCTTGCAACTCTAGAGTACCTTTGACCTTCCCTTATGGTCACAAGATGGTTGCAGCTTCTCTAAACATTCATTCACTCTCACAAGGGTAGTAATACAGCCAGGAGTTCCCCCTGAATACCTCCTTCTTATCAGAGGTGAAAAATGTCTTTCCAGAAGCTCGTAGAAGACTTCCATATATATCTCATTGGCCAGAACTGTATCCTATGCTTACTCTTAAGCAAGGTCCTGAGGCCACCTTCCTAGGGATCAAGAGATTTGATACAAAGAAGCATGTCAGGGCTGGTTCTTGGACAGGCAACTGGTATATTTTTATATTACCTACTAGCTCTTTTCTTAGTAAACTGTACATCTCTATCTCAGCCCTAACAAGTCACCTCCCCTTTGTTTGTCTTAGTAGCCAAACTGCAAGATGATTCCCAATGATCCCATACCTCTTGGTATTCATACCCATACATATTTGCCTTCAATGTTGTGTTCAAATTAGTCTGTGTTGCTGATATAGTGCAACACAAATGGTGGCACATTAATCCCAGCGCTAGGTCATAAGGACATTGTGGCATATGCTTTACTCTCCTTGGAGTGCCCACTTTTGGGGAAGCCAGCCACCATGTTGGATATTAGGTTGCCACATGTAGCAAGAAGCTGAGGCCCCATACCAATAGCCAGCAAATAACTGATACTTCCTTCCAGCAGCCATTGGTCAATTATCTTGAAAGTAAATTTTCCAGTCACAGTCAAGCCTTCAGTTGACTGCAGTTCTAGCTAAGAGCTTGACTGAAACATCATGAGACATGCTGAGCCAAAATCACCCAATTAACCTACTCTTAAATTTCTGACCCATATACATGGTGAGATAATTAATGTTTATTGTTTTAAGCCCCTAAGTTTTGGGGCTATTTGTTATGCAGCAATAGGTAGCTAATATACTATCTGACTGTCCAGTAGGCTTTAAGTTTTTTTGAAAGAAAAAGCAAAACAAAGGCTTGTAGTGGTGGCTTATGCCTGTAATCCCAGCATTTTGGGAGGCCAAGGCAGGAGGATTGCTTGAACTCAGGAGTCTGAGCAACATGACAAAATCCCATTGCTACAAAAAATAAAAAAATTAGCCAGGTGTGGTGGCATGCACCTGTAATACCAGTTACTCAGGAGGCTGAGGTAGAAGGATTGCTTGACCCAAGGAGGTTGAGAAGACTGCAGTGAGCCATAATCACACCATTATACTCCAGCCTAGGTGACAGGGTAAGAATCTGTCTCAAACAAACAAACAAAACAGCAAAACAAGACCAAAGTAATGAGCTTCAGTTACACACTAGTAAGAATGACAGAAAAGCATTTCTTTGTTTTTAATTCATTATACATAGAGATAATTACATAATTCATTATAAAGAAGAAGCGTTGTGTGGTTTCAGTGATCATTTTTATTTTAATAGAGTAATGAGTGACTTGGGGCAGAGGCCAGCATGTAAAAGTGATAACATCACTTCTTTGTTTAAAATCATTAACTTGCTTCAGGGTGAAGTTAGTAATATTTTACACTTACAATTAATTAATTACTTAATGGGCAAATGAATGTTCATTAATTAGTTTACGTGCACATGGATGCATGCTGTAGATATAGCAGGAGAAGAGATTTTCACCAGAATTTGAAAGATAAATAGGCACTAAAGTGCAATTATTAGCTAAGAAGTAAAGGTGGAAAGGACAAGCTGCCCTTCACCATTGCTTGGTGTTCTCTCTGTCTAGAGTGCTTTTCTGGATCATTGCTTAGCTGCCATTTTGTGGTGTCACTCAGAAGTCACCTCAGAGAAGTGATCCTTGACCATTGCATTTAAGTTCCTTGCTCCCAGAATTTTCCAAACAAACTTGTTTATTTCCTCTATAGCACATCTTACAATCTGCGGTTATATTACTTAGTTGTTAGCTTTTTTTTTTGCCTTCTCTGATCAGAGTATAGGCTCTTCCAAGACAAGCACCATTCTCTCTTATTTGTCATTCTTTCCCCAGCGCTTGGTAATAGCAGAAGCTCAGTAAACAGTTTTTAATGAATGAGTAAAAAATGACCCAGTCTTGATAACTAACTGAATAATGACTCTGATGTAGGCTAACCATAGAAGCAGAGTTAGCCAGATTAGGAGAAAATTTATACTTATGTGCTAGACCAGAGCAAACAAAATAAGGAAATGAGAGCCTACATCACTGGGAATGTTTCACTGGGCTGTAATTGAGATGCTTCTTCATCTAGTGATCCCTCCTAAGGAAAATGAGACCAGGAATTTAGGCACCTACTATTTATCAGGTGCAGTGGTAGTACTTCACCTGCATTATCTGATTTTATCCTTATAAGAACCATAGGAAGATACTTTGAATGCATTTGGATGTATCTGGTGTAACTTCCCCAGTTAGATCTGAGATGGTTGGACTCTAATTTTTCTCCAAAAACCAGGAGACTACTGACTAGTAACATTTTTGGCTACAAGTTGCAGTATATCTGAATAACTAGCTTAACTAGATGGTTGTTTAGTTTTCTGTAGGTAGGTGGTTGCAAGCAGAGTCAGAGTCTCGAAGGTACTTGGGTGGTAATTTTTATGGGTCTCGTGGTCTTAAGATGGCTGTAGGACCAGTCATCACATCTGCATTCAAGTCAGGAAGGAAGGGATGAGTGCAGCACTCTGCCTTCCGGCCTTGAACATCTATCCTGTTTTCATTAGGAAGTAAAAGCTTTTCCCCAAGCCACCTCCTTGGCAGACTCTACTTAGATGTCATTGGAACTGGAACACATGACCATGTAAAACTGCAAGGGAAGCTGCAGAAATGAGAAACAGGATTGATGTGACTGGTTTTACCCTTCCAGGTTGACAATGGTGATAAGAGAAATCTATTTGGGACTATAGTTCAGGCAAAGAGAAGAACGAATGTTCAGGTAACAGTTAAACTGTGTTGCAAAAAATCCAGAAACATAAAAGCCAAAAATACCCTCTAACTTTCCTTATAGCTCAGTCAAATTATGTATGTGACTGCAAACTGATTTAAAGTGCTCAAATATTTGAAACTTTTCAAAGTGAGCCATATCTATTTTCCTGTGTTGACAATTAATACAACATATAAAACAGGAGATATCAAATAGGAGAGGCTGGTCCCTTTCTTTTCTCCTGGCCTGCTCTGTCTCCCATTTTATTATATATTCCTCACTAGCAAATATGTTAAGAGAAAGATAGTAACAAACACAAACACCGTTATCTCTTTGCTCCTTCAATTACTATTCGTGTGCTTTAGTCTTTTAAAAACTTGCCAGTCTTGCTAGACATCCAGAGAACTCTCAGATCTACTGTGTTTGTGATAACTTTAGTTGGTAAAAGAAGAGGGGGAGGAAAAGAGGTAGCCGGGAAGAGGAGAGAAAAGGAGAGAGGAAAGAAATAAAGAAAGCAAGAGGGGAAGAGGAGAGAGGAAGGGGATGGGGGGATAAAAGTTGGAGCAGGTTTTGAAAAGACCAAGATATAAAAGGGGAAGAGGAAGGAAGAATGGAAGAAATGACTGAGAAAGGCAAAAGAGTGAGAAGGAAGGATGGTACCCTGCAGTTACTCAGTGTGAACCCTGCGCTTTCAAATTCTTTATTGTATTTAATCTGCACAGCAATCCTGCAGGGTAGATATCATTCTTCCCACAGTACAATTGAGGAAAGCAAACCTCGTGAAGCTCACACAGTGATTTATTTGGATGATTCAAGAATGGGACCCAGTAACAGCAGAAGCTTTAAAGTTGATGTGCCTGCCTCCAAATCCCAGGAGAAAGGACGCAAGAGACACCAGAAGGTCTGACGAAAATGAATGAAGGCTGGGAGGAGTCAGGCCAGGAAAGAAAGAATAGGGAGGGATGAGACAGAATAGCCCAAGGTCTGATCCAAGGGACATCTGGTGCCCTTTTGTCTTCATTAAAGCTGTGGTTATTCTTTAACGACTGTGCATACTATTCATCAGATTGATTAATTAGGTTTGAGTGTACTCCTTACAAATCCCAGGAGGGTTGCCAATAAATAGAGTTCATGGCATAGAACCCAGAAGGAGGTCATCTAAAACAGAGCAGAATTCTTTGGCTTGGTGAGGCTGATGGATCCAAGGCAGGATTTGGTCATGAGTTCTCCATGTGTCCAGAGCCTAAGTTCCCAACTAAACTTATCTAAGAGTTTCCATGGTGAGATGACTTGGACTGAAGTGATGGCCCTGAGTGGGGATTCCAACATGGGAAGCCCCTTTCCTCCAAGCCCTCAAATTGATGAAGGACCTCAAATTTACCATTTGACATTATATCTCCATGAGGTTGTCTAAAAAAATATTCTGTTGATGTGATCTGGTAAAGTACAGGAGGTGCCCAAATGAAAACTTGAGGAATGGTGGTGAACTGCTTGGTAGAGATTCCAGGAGAGAATTGCAAATGCCATTTTAAGAAATGAAAGGATGCAGCACTCTTGATGATACAGATAGAAGATGATATTTTCTGGAAAGTATGGATACCGATGTTGAGAAGTTATTCCAAAGAGGATCACTTCAAAAGTTTCAGGACTATATCTCCCAATTTCTCTTATATTTTCCTTTTTACATATATCCAAGTGTAACATATGATAAAATCTTTATTTGGTTATCCTTAAAAAGCTTTTAAAAATATGTATAAAGTTAAAATTCAAAGTGATAAAACATTGCTTCATAGTTTAATTAGTAGAATTTTCAATTTTTTAGTAATGTATAAAATAATGGTGTCATATTCTAAGAAATACAGTATGTTGCTGTTATAACTAAGCCCTAATTTACGGAAGGAAGAAATGTGGAGACTCATACCGTTTAATTTTATAGGTGAGGTAATAGAGGAGATAAAAGAGTTTCCCACAATCATGACACCAGCTAGAGGCAAAGTTAACACTGGAACTCAGGTCTACTCATTGCAGGATGGGTAAATTGATGGGAGTGGGGTGAACACAGTCAAGGAGTGAGATCTGGCTATGAATCCTGACTTTTCCCCTTGACAGCTCTGTGACCTTGGCCATGTCACTTAACTTCCCTCCACTTCAATGTCTTCATCTACAAACTGGGAATAATAGTATATATCACAAAATGTATCTAAGATACAAATGAGACACTGTGAAGTCCTTGGCACAGTTAAGCATTCATTCTCTAGTGGATCAGAGTGCTACTATGAAGTTGCTAACAGTTTCTTTTTAGGCTTTTTTTTTTGGGGAAAGACTAACTTTTTCCTTCCTCCCTTCTTTCCTCTTTCCCTCCTTCCTTCCCTCCCTCTCTCCCTTTTTTCTTTCTTCTCCCCATTCTATCCCTCCATCGGTTCCTTTCTCTGTATGTTATTCAGAAAAAATACTTTATACAGACTTGTTTCTTAAAAGGTAAAGCAAACTCCTACCTATACTAGAATGGGGGAGTTTAGGAGGGCAAGATGGATTTGTGTAACAATGTCAAGCTGAATCTTAGCAAGAATATTCCCGTCTGGCTGGAGAAGGATACTAGTACTAGTAAATAGGGTGTCTGTGTGTGCATGTGTCTATAAGAGAGAGAAGAGAAGAGAAGAGAAAGAGAGAGAGAGAGGGACAGAGAATTAAGTAGAATTATGCATGCACCTAGATGTCTAATGTGTATAAGGTATTGCTACTATTATTATTATGGCCCTGTTGCTATTAATTATCAGAGATACAGAAAATGAAATTCAGAAATATTAACTGACTTGTCCAATATCACAAACTATCTACTGGTGGATCCTAGATTTTACTTTAGATAAAGGTGAAGAAGCTACTACACAGAAATGGCCCTTAATCCTAACTCTAATATAATATAACTGCCAAGAGAGCAGAGCACCAGCAAAATCATCTCTATCCTGAACACCTGGTAGATGGCACTGATGACTATAGGACTTTAAGCTCAGGTGACATTTTGGAATGAATTGTTGCATAGTGTGTGTATTCCTGCTCACTTGTTTGTGTGTGTGTACGTGCGCACGCATGTGCAGACTTTTCTTCCCCATCACAGTTAGCTCTTGGAATGTATTTGTTCTCGTGAAAATTCTAGCTAACTGGGCAACTGAGCACTTTATGGGAAATCAGAAAATGAGCCTTTGAGAATTGTTTAGCCAGATCTTTGCAGACACACAAGAGAAAAAGACTGACAGAGTTGGGGCAAGCTGCAAATTAAAACTAGAACACCACACAAGCTCTGGCACTTCATTCATTAGCGTCCAAAGCATTTGTTCACTGTCACCAATTAGTCACTAAAAGACTGAATGAGTCCTGTATACACCACAGCTTACTATCACCTTAGAAAGCATTTAAGCCAAATATCCAGATAAAAACCGCGGTTGGTTAAGTGTTTTAAAGTGCACAGAGTTCTTCAGTATTCTTTTTGTTCTTTACTCATTCATTTATTCACCATTCATTTCACTATTCAAACATAACAAACAAACCAATTAGAACTATGACTACCACTAACAGTGCTTTCTGAAGAAGGAGACTCCTGAACAGTGGGGGGCTCTTGTTCTACTGGGTACTTTGCCCATTTGAATGGTTAAGTTTAGGGGTTAGAGAATTGAAGGAGCTCTGTATAAATTTGCGGCTTGAGGAATTTTGGAGGTCAGAGTAAAGACTGAAATAATTGGGGACTAAAATGGTTTCTAGGCAAGTGAGCCCTTGGTCCTTGGTCTTCATTAGATTTCCCCAAACACACAAAATATTCAATATGGGTAAACTTGAAGAAATTTGTTAAAGTTGGAGTTTAATTTTTGCATCTAAATCTGTTACATGTAATAGAGATGATACATGTGGATCCTATGGCTGAGGGTCAGAGGGACTACAGGTGTATAAGCCTCTGGGAATTAATTGAGAGTGAGGGAGATGTGCTATTTATTATATCTGTTCACAAACATTATTTTGTTCTGGAAACATGGTGAGATTTAGCTTCCCCCTTCTCTGAAATTTGGCATGGCCCTGTTTCTTTCAAGGGCAATGAAATATGAACAGAAGCATCATGTGTCACCTCCTGGAGAAGCTGTGTGAGCCTGTGTGCAGCGGTCCGTCTTCCCTTGCCACTGTGGCAACGTATGAGGAATCAGGTGTCAAAAAGGAGGCTCTGTCTTCTTGAGTCCCTGAGAATGACAAAGAGCAGATTCCCCCTCAAACCTTGGTTAAACAGGTCATATGAGTAAGAAATGATTCTTATTTATATCAAGCCATTGAGATTTGTTGTTATGAAATGACCCATCTTACCTTGACTAACTCTGGAAATTTGAACCTCACAGTGGGTGCCAGTTATGTCCACATCTTCAGCATCGAGGGACTCCAGTTGACATGAGGGTTGCTCAATAAACATTCTTGGACCCCTACTTGTTCCAGGTTATGTTGGAGTCTGGCGTGAAAATATGGCATTGTGTCTGTTCTCAAGGGGTGTATAATAGACAGGGTGAGAAAAACCATGGTGGCTATACACTGAGCACACTGTCCGTGGTGCTCAGTGTGTCATTGGACTACAGGCAAAGGGCATAGTCACCACACTGGAAATACCAGGGAAGTTCCCATCGAGAAGTATTGCTTGAGCTAGTTGATACTCAAGTGAAAGTGAGATAAGGCAAGAAGAAGGTAGAGAGTATTTCAATTAAAGGGAATACCAGTGAGAGGCACAGACTCACTGCACTTCACTACAGCTGCTCGACACAGATACAACATGTCTTTGCACTCCCTCGAGTGAGTTGAGATTTTCCTCTCATTTCTTAGGCTATGCCCTTGATGCATTTACTGAACCATACATGCCTTTCAAGTACCCATGCTGTATGTAAAGCCTATGGTGGTAAATAAAACAAACAGTAGTCTCGCTTTAATGGAGCTTATATTCTAAAGGAGAAAGATGGGGGGAAACATATAAAGTAAGGAAGAAAATCTTGACTCATTTGAGGGACTGCAAAGACGTGTTGTATTTGTGTCAAGCAGCTGAAGTGATGTTAGAGAGGTAGTCATGCCTCCTGGGTGGCTGTGTTAGGGAGTTTGAATTTCATTTGGCATATCATGGGATGGCACTGAAAGACTTTTGTTGTGTGGAATCCTCACAGCCATCCTGTGAAGCAAGTATTATTCCCTAATATACAGGAAATACACGGAGGTTCAAAGAGGGCAAATGAAATGTGTTGACTCCATACAAGTACTAAGCAGTCAGTGGAGACTTGAATATCGTCCTCTAACTTTTCAATTTCTCATCTCTTTTTTTCTCTTTCTTGGGACACTATGGCCATGATGACCTATATTCCTCCTACCACTCTTCAAGGTCTCTTATTAGGACTTTAGTGCTTGCCCTTGCCTGTGACTTTTCACAGGGTTCCAAGATCTTCCACAGACTGCCTTTATTTTGCCATATGATCTCCCTAAAATGACCTCTCTGGAAGCACCCTAGCTGAAGTGCCTCCTCACCCCAATTCTCCCCCATTATCCCTATATATATCCAACTATATATTTTTCTTCATAAAGCTTATTGCCTTCTGAAAGTTTTCTTTGTCACATATTTAGATGTTTTCCCCCTGTCTTTCTCTTTTAGAATATAAGCTCCATGAAAGCTAGATGGTTGTTTGTTTTATTGACCTCCATAGCCTTTGCACCCAGAGTAGGTACTTGAAAGGAATGAATGGTCTGATAAGTGGGTCAAGGGCATAGCCTAAGAAAACAGCCTTATACATGATGCCAAAGGTTAGGGTGAAGCTGGTATGAACCAAGAAAGAGATTTGCGGATGATTTTATCTGTATTGGGGCCTTTTCAATTCCTATATGTCACACAGCTTTAGTATTGAAAAGTTCAAGCTAAGAAGTTCCCTTTCAAAACAAAAGCAAAACAAGCAAGGAAAATAAATCCCCCAAAACAATCATGGAAGGTTATGTGTTCAGCAAAGATCCTTCTTTGAATCTATCAAATATCAACCGAGCACTGAATACACACCAAACAACCCTGAGAATGCAAAGATAAATAATGCCATCTCTCTCTCTGCTCATGTTACCTAAAGCTTGTATCATTTTATGCCATTATTTAATTTTCTTTAGTTTCAATGATAATCCAAATAACATTTTATATTGGAGAAAATGCACAGTTTCTGAGAAAAATATTCCAAATCAGTTGAGTGACTTGTGGAAATAAATCAAAGATAACATTCTAGAATTTTAAAGTTATGCAGCCTCATATATAATTTCAGCTCATTTGTTTGGTTTATAAATGAAAAACTGGATCACAGATCTTAAGTGACATGCTTAAGGCCATGTGTAAGATTGAGAAATTTAGTTTTTTTCTGTTTTAGAGGTTTTCCTAGGCAGAAAATTAAGAATTTAAACAAGCAAGAAATTGGAGGAGATGTCTTCCAGGCAAAGAAATACATAATCGCTTTTAAGGGACTGATGACATTTGTAATGAATCATGATTTCCACTTGATAATTGCTCTACCAAACAAAAGCCACCAGTTGAATTATGTTGAACTCTTTATTATCTGACAAGAGCTGTGGAATATGAATGAGCTTTATTTCTACTAATCTGCTTCCGAGGTGTTACTTGGATGCAATTGTACCTTAATTATTTCAACCTACATATCTAATGTTCTGTCGACCCATGTTCACCTTTAAATTTAAAAGCTCAGATTTGTCCTCGATAAGTAAAATTTCCACACTACTTGGACAAGGGTTCAGGAGACAGAGCTGTACTCCACTGCATCACAGACAAGACCACTTGAAACACCAGGGCGTATTGATTTGAATGTGATTACAATCCCTTCAGAATGCCAGCACACCCGCTGTGCTAATACTAAATTTGCAAGTATCTTATGCACATAGACTCTTGCCTTTCTCTTCACTGAGGCTGAAGAATGTTCCTCTAAGCCAGCATTTTCCAGACAGTGGTTGGAAGCGGGTGGCGAGTATGCCTTTGTCTTTTTATCCTGAGTAGATGATATTGATGAATCCCATTGGCTGTTGACTTCACCGACTCATAGGAGTTTTTAGGTGAAGAGTGGGGACCGATGGCTGAGGTCAAGTGAGGCCACTGCAGGCAACGACCAGAATAAGCAACATCTGGCTATTCTTATTAGACTGTGAATTGTGAAACATAGCTAGGGGAGCCTCAGTCATGAAGCACTATTCTGCCTTTTGTGGACCACATGCCCGCAGAGTGTAGGAAGTTTATATTCCAGATGCCCTGGGAGCATGGCCTGTAGCCTAGGTTGTGGGAGTGGTGGAAAAACTGGAAGGCAGCTTCTTCAAGGACTAGAAGCCACAACTTCAGGGGCCAGCCCAGAGGCTCAGTCTTCACAATACTGGATCCCTCTGTTCTATTTGTGGTTGGTTTGCTCTTCTAGTGATAGTTCTTTTATCTTCTTTCTGTTCAAGCTAGCTGTAGAGGATAATCACTTTAGCAACTCACATATGTTTTCAGATGAGAATTTCTTCATTGTTTTGAAATATTTTTTATAAAAATGGTTGATTGCATTTGTAATCTATTTACATTATTGCAAGAAATGTACTTATTACTTTCATCAACTAAAAGAGAAAAAGATCTTCTGGATTCTGTAAATTTAATTTCAGCTATTGCAAATATTGAAGGGTTTTAAAAATAGTTTCACATTTTATTATCACCTACTTGAACAAAGGCAGTTTTTAGTTGTGGTGACCATTAAAAACTTTGAAAAGAGCTTCATTTAAAAATATCAATTAGAAATTGTATGTGGCCAATTCAAGCATAAAATCCAGTATAAAATAGAAGTTATCATAGAAGTAAGTTCAAGTTGCCTATTAGAATTTTGATGGCATTTTATTTGGATGTTTTATAGAAGTTTAATATTTAATATCCTCTCCATTACTTTGTACTTTGTCTGTTCTTATCATCATTATGTTTTCTAAAGATTTCTTGAATTACTGCTATAATATGGAATAATAGTATGATATTTTATATTGCCATAAAAATCTTTTAGTATACTGTTTTGCACTATACTAAATAATACTTTTACTATTCCCTATTGTAATTTTAATAATTCTTGTAATAAGTGATTTATAGTTTGTTTTAACTGAAAACTCTCACTTATACAACAATCTGGTGATTGTTTTCTGTCTTTGTGAAGATGAGGATGAGGAAGCAGTGAGGTTGAGTCTTGCCTGCATTCATGCAAAATGTAACTGGTCACTCTCTTTTGCTTTCTGCTCTTGTGCTTTGCAGATCTGTGCAAAGCTTCTCAAGAATAGAGGACACTCCCTCCAAACCAGAAAATTAAGATGTTGGTTATAATAAATATGATTTCCATTGTTATCATAATTATTTTAAGAAAATGAATAATCTCAGAAATCCATACAAGTACTCATTGTAAAATGTTATTAAACATTACAGCAGAGGGAATGAGAAAATAATCCTTCTATGGGTAGAGGATGTTTTGCTTTGTGGAATACCTGGCTGATAGGAAAAAGTGCTTCATTGTCTCGGGAGAGAGTAGAAAAAGGTACATGATCCAGGAAACTATAAAGTAATGCACTCAGGAGAAAAATAATACAAGCATACGCATAACTCACAGTTTTTAAGCCATATAAGGCTGGAGTAAAATTAAGGTTATTATAATAGTCTGCTATAACCGTTCTCCAGTTTTGTCCCATTGCTATTGTGAGACATTTTGCCATAGTCAACCTCAAATCTGCCTGCCTTTATTTTCAACTCCATCATCTCTTCTTCAGTACAAGCTAAGCTAGCTTCTTCATTGGTATCCTTGCATTCTTCTGGTAGCTTCCTATTGCTTTTATGGAAGCAATTCCATAAAATTGCCTGAATGGACTCCATGGCCTCCTTTGAGTCATCCTCTGTCTAGCTCTCCATCTTCACCTGGCCCTGAGCAACATCTTCAACATCTTTCTTTCTTTTCTTTTTTTTGATGGAGTCTTGCTGTGTCACCCAGGCTAGAGTACAGTGCTGTGATCTTGGCTCACTGCAAGCTCTGCCTCATGGGTTCAAGCAATTCTCCAGCCTCAGCCTCTCAAGCAGCTGGGACTACAGGCATGCACCACTGTCTGGCTAGTTTTTGTATTTTTAGTAGACACAGGGTTTTGCCATGTTGGCCAGGCTGGTCTCGAACTCCTGAACTCAGGTGATCTGCCCATCTCGGCCTCCCAAAGTGCTGGGATTACAGACGTGAGCCACCACACCCGGCCAGCAACTTCTTTCATCACATCTTCTAAGCACCTTCTCCACACCACCAATGGGCCTCTGCCCACTGCTGCTCGTACGTCTATATTTTCCTCCTCCATTCTCTTGACCTCCATAACCCCTTTTTATCCTTAATATTTCTACTTCATTCTTATACACTTAGAGAATCTTTCCTTGACACCCTTATTTGGCGAATAGCTCCTGTCACAGGATTTGAAAAGATGACATAAACTTTGACATAAACTTATGAAGAACTTTTTTCTTGGTTGTGCTTTTCACATTTATGATTTTTCATTTACTTGGTGATTGTTTGATTAATGTCTGCTTTCTTCATCAAACCATTTTCGCTCTATGAAAAAGGACTGTGTCATTTTTTCGCTCACCACTGTGATCCCAGGATCCAATATGGGGTCTGATCCAGTATAAGTGCTTAGTACACATCAGCTGCTATTTGTTATTAATCATTACGTAGTGAACCCAGCTGATGCACTTCTGATGCGCTGCTTAGCATTGGTCGCTTGCCCTTTTCCCAAATTTGGCTCCTGCCATTTCTGCAGCAGCCAACCTGGCTAAAGCCCCCATCACCTGTGTCCTGCCACTGCCTCTTCTGGGGACAAGAGTCAGGCTTCAGCAGTGGCCTCCATGGAGCCCCCCGGTGCTGAGAACTGTGGCAGCAGCAGACCTTGTCTGACCCCAGCAGACCCACGAGGCTCCAGCTTCCCAAGAGGCTGTCTGGAGGGTTCAGGCAACATAGCCAAGCACTATGGAGGAGTTCACATCCTATGGGGTGAACTTGGACCAGTGAGACCCAGAGACGCAAAAGAGCTAGCGGAGAAATTGCTCATTCTTCCCTCTGAGGCAGTGAAACACACTAGTTCCGTTCCAGTTTTCCAGGGACATCTCCCATGACCAATATATTTTTGTCTGAAACTTGGAACAGTTTAGTCTTGTCAAGCTTGTGTTTTTCCTTCTTCTTTCTCTGTCTTCCCTTTTGTTCCTTTCTCTCGTGGCCAGGCATTGTACTCAGACATTAAGATTTGCCTCAGGCTATTTTCCAGGAAACTCAGGCTTAGATAATTTTCCTTATTGTTTTAAAGATTATCATATTCTTCCCTAGGGACATCAACCTAAGCATTCAGAAAATATTGGACCTCATTCATGAATTTATTAGCTAAAGATTTATCAAAGCAATACTAGGAGACAGACTTTGTTCCAGGCCTCTTAGTTAGCAAAATACAGAGAAAGTTATTCCTAAACTTCAGCAGGTCACTTTTAAGGTGAGGTAAGAGGAAGCAGACATGTAAACCAGCAATGTGAGGATTATTGTACGTGTTCAATAAATAAGTAACCAGTAACTTTGTCAGGAGGGTTTTCCCGTGGGATGTTCACATGTAAGATGAATCCTAAAGGAGGAGGTGGGCTTTTTCCAAAGCCTAAGGTGGGTCAGAGAGAAGGAGCGTAGGGAGACTCTCCAGGTAGAGGGAGGAACAGACATGTATGTATGAAAGAGAGGAAGATCATGACACATCCAGGGAAACTGCAAGAGTTTCCTTGGAAATGAAGTTGGGAAGGACTTTGGGCTCAAAGCCACAAAGAAACATCATCTTTACATTGTGGTCTGGGAACCACATTTCTGAGAAACACTGTCAAGAAGGTCCAGAATAAAATGAAGAAAATGACTGAGGGGGCCTGGTGTAAATAAGCTTTGTTTATTTATTCCCTGCTTCAATTTTTTAGAGGGATTTCAGGCACTCTGAACTGCCTACATTCTGAAATAGAAAGATTGAGAGTTGATATAATCACAAAACATGGCATTTTATATCAGGCAGGACATGCAGAGAGGCTGCTGTTTCTAGAAACTCTGAGAGTTAAGTGGTAGATATAGCATAGTAGATACCCAAATTAGGTCTGTTTTTGATACCTCCTTCTTCTGCAGGGCACAAGTATTTTCAATAATAATCGTGTAATGGAATAAATATATTTTATGAATAAACTAAAATTCTTACTTCACAAATGAAAATACTTCATTTTGGATTTCACACTGCATGATTGTTTGACATTTTAAACAGAAATAAACATTCCCCATTGCCACATAGAAGGATAGAATGGAAGCAACTCAGACACTTTTTCTTTATCTTTGCCATCACTGTACTCTCATTGTTTATTTTTCAATTGTTGGTTAAATATAAAAATATGTACTACCACAGAGGTTGGAGATACAAACTACACCTGTACCTGAAGGGAGTCTAAATGATTCCTAATTGTTACAAACTTACTCTCTAAACAAATGTGTGCAGCTGGTCCTGCCTCTGTTAGGGCCTACTCCACAACTGAGAGTCCTCTGAATTAACTTTATCTTTTATTAATGGGCAATAAGCATGTGTCTATTTGAAACTTCTATGCACATCAGTAAAAGTCAAATTAATAGCAGCAATTGTTTGACCAACAAATAATTTGGAGAAACATGTATTTTTCTCCCTGAAATCACTTAGAATTGCCAGTGCTTGGTGACAATAAACACAGACTGATGTTTAGCCAGGTTTATTATTGTTTTCAAGTTCTTTAAGACAATGCACTACCTTATTGCCCACACCCAGAACAGACTGCCCCCTGATTCCACCCTTGGTGCCACTAGAACTTATGCACATGGATTCTGGAGCTGAACAAACTGGTCCAAATTCTGCTTCCTCCATTTCCTGGGGGTAAGATCTTCAGAAAGTTGATAAACCTCTTAATGCCCTGGTTTCTTCATTGAAAAATACACCTATAGTAGTAACTGCCTTATAAATTGTAATGATGGTTGCATAAGTTAGTATGTAAAGTGCTTAGATAAGTGCCTAAAGCATAATAACATTAATACACATTAGCTAATTAGATAATCTGGTTAAAGAAGGTAAAGTGAGGTCCGGTGGGGAAATCTAAGCTGATAGCAGAGACAGGACTGAAACCTAAATCTGCCACATTTTAATTCAGTTCTCTGATCTCTGAACAATATTGATTAATGTGATTATGGTGACAAACTGAACAACTTCTCAACAGGACCTGAAGACTCGGAACTTTAAAAGATGAGAAAAGTTTTTTGGAAATTGGTTTATGCAACTGACACATACTAGTTTTGCAGTGTTGAACCAAGTACCTAAGCCTCTCTGACTTGGTTTGACATGAGGTGTTACTGTATGGAAAATGAAATAATACATCTACAGCACCACTAACTGTCTGCACCTGTTTGCTTCTCAAAAATCTGTTATTTTATTACTATTATTGTTATACACTGATGCTGCCCAGTAGAAATACAACATGAGCTACAAATGCAAGCCACATATGCAATCTTAAATTTCTGGTGACTACATTATAAAAAGTAAAAAGAAACAGGTGAAATGAATTTTAATAACATTTTTACTCAATCTATCCAAATAGTACCAATGTTCTCTAACATAAAAATTAATAATGAGATATTTTACTTTTTTTTGAAAACAGTATGTATTGAAATCCAGTGTATATTTTACACTAGAACATATCTCAATTTGAACCAGCCATGCAGCAAATATCCAATAGGCAGAGATGACTAATGGCTATTATTTTAGATGGTACAGGTATACAGTTACTCTAACAGGTGGCATGAACTGAGGCTATAAAAAGGTATCAAAGACTTCTGATGACGCCTTGTACCACATTCATATTTTGGATAGTCAAGTGAAATCAAGGATGTCTGAGGGAGTTCATGAACCTTCAAGTATTTGACCTAATATAAGGAAATAGACACATATCCTTATATTTGACATGTATCCTTACATCCTCACGTATAAGGATATATGCCATTTCAATGATGTAACAATGATTATTGTAAGTGCCCACATAGAATTTAGTGGAAGAGAACAAAATTGAAAACACACTTTTTCCTGAAGAACAGATATTTTTCCTCCATTGGTCAGATTTTGAGACGTACATATCTACTGAGGTTGATTGCGTTGTCCTTTTTGCCTTGCCAACCAGGAAGCTTATACTACGTTGGGCATTCTACTATAATGGTTATCATTAGCCAAAGTTTTTTCTACTTGCACTACTCTTGGCTCTTGGTTTTTGTCCTAATTAATTTGGCCTAATTAATGTTCTCATAGTCATTTATTGAAAATTATTTGAGGAGAATCAATATATATAAAAGAATAAGTAAATAAAACTTCCTTAAATGCATTCCTTAGTACCTGATTCACACAGAACACTGGGCTCAATGAATGACATCTTTATGTAAGACATGAATTAGAGTTTAATATTCATATAACAGTAATTAAACCTCAAACTATAGATTCAGAGACTGTCACAGCCTGGAAGGATTGAGAGATTATCTCTTTTGATTAATAGAGCCCTAGAGAAGTTTAGTAACTTTCGTAAAGACTTCAAGATGGCTAATGGCAGTCCTGGCTTTTAGAAGGCCTTCTTTCCAATATATTAGCTTCCTCTAAATCCATTTCAATAAGATTCCAGTGAGCAAATCATCTCTTAATGGGTGGGCAGAGGCTGGGGCAATTTAAACCTTGACATTAGCTGGTGTGTCAGACATAAAGTAATAACGTATTATTTATTATTTGCTAAGGACAAACTATGCTTAACCTGACCAATTCATCCTGTAAAGGAGTCTGCATTATCCGTTCCTGATAATAGAACCATTATTCATGTGAGATGACACTGCACTGCAAGGTTAGACTATGAACATTAGTTTTTATCAACTACAGTTGATAATATCACAGACATGCTAATTACTGAAATTACTGAATATAACTTGGCATTGGTTTAGGAGAGAAAACAGACATTCTCATCTACCAGTCATAAATTGGCTCAAGCCTACTGAAGAGTAGTTTATGAATATAAAGCAAATCCTTAAAAATGTGCATAGCATTTTACCAAAGATACAGCTTCCAGGTACAGTATTTATCCTGTCAACTTAGAGCCTCTGCTTACATATTCATATTATAACACATACATCCTTGTCACCATTTCCAATCCCTATCAGGACCTGGAAGGTAGGGTAGGTCCAATTATACCCATTTTACAGATTAACAAACCAAAAATTGGCAAATTCAAGTAACTACCTTGCAGTCACACAACTAAGAGCTTGGATTCAAACTCATATCTGTCTCCAAATCGAGTACTTTGAAGACTATGGTGAGTGTTCTAGAGTTTTAAAAAATTTCCTAATATAGTTCATGTTAAGGTTTCCAGATAAAATACAGGACATTCACTTAAATTTGTTTCATATAAGCAATAAATAACTCTTAGTTTAACTATGTTTCCATCATTGCATGGATGTCCGTGCAATAGTTGGTGCACCCTTATATTAAAATTTCACTTTTGCTTATCTCAAATTTAAATTTAACCAGGTCTCCTGTACTTTTATTTGCTAAATCTGGCAGCCCCATTCTGTGGATATCAAGGTCCCAGGCCTGAAGATAATCAGAATAATGACAAGGAGAATGCAAAGTATAAAGCTGCTCAGCCACAGTCTTTTTTTTTTTTTTAGATTTTTTAAAAAAATTTTCCTCTTTATTTAAATATAAAACACATTTATAGCATGCAAATTGACTTAAAATTAAATGGTGTCTTCCCAGACCAAGTATTTGTGAATGTATCCTCAAGCACTGAAAATAAACCAACACATTCGACAGGCGGACTCAGACTCTTCTGTCACCTCATGTCAAATGGAGTTAAACACAAATTGAGTAGAATTCTTAAAGGGAAAAACCGTCATCTTTTGGACATACAAAAAAGTTGTCTCATACATCAACTATTAAATTCCTTGGCTGATAAAAGGATAGATCTTGAAAAATAACATAACTACATTTTACTATCTGGGACAAATCCTGTGGTAATTGCTATATAAATGAGAAAAGAATGTTGTTCATATTTCTGACTACTTTAAATATGTTCATGACTTTTTTTTACATTATTTATTTTATAACCAAACTTCATGTTTTCACTCATTACTTTCTTTTTTTTTGTTACTTTTTTTTTATTATTATTATACTTTAAGTTTTAGGGTACATGTGCACAATGTGCAGGTTTGTTACATATGTATACATGTGCCATGTTGGTGTGCTGCACCCATCAACATGTCATGTAGCATTAGGTATACCTCCCAATGCTATCCCTCCCCCCCTCCCCCCACCCCACAACAGTCCCCGGTGTGTGATGTTCCCCTTCCTGTGTCCATGCGTTCTCATTGTTCAATTCCCACCTATGAGTGAGAACATGCAGTGTTTGGTTTTTTGTTCTTGTGATAGTTTGTTGAGAATGATGGTTTCCAGCTTCATCCATGTCCCTACAAAGGACATGAACTCATCATTTTTTACGGCTGCATAGTATTCCATGGTGTATATGTGCCACATTTTCTTAATCCAGTCTATCATTGTTGGACATTTGGGTTGGTTCCAAGTCTTTGCTATTGTGAATAGTGCCGCAATAAACATACATGTGCATGTGTCTTTATAGCAGCATGATTTATAATCGTTTGGGTATATACCCAGTAATGGGATGGCTGGGTCAAATGGTATTTCTAGTTCTAGATCCCTGAGGAATCGCCACACTGACTTCCACAATGGTTGAACTAGTTTACAGTCCCACCAACAGTGTAAAAGTGTTCCTATTTCTCCACATCCTCTCATCCTCTCCAGCACTTGTTGTTTCCTGACTTTTTAATGATTGCCATTCTAACTGGTGTGAGATGGTATCTCATTGTGGTTTTGATTTGCATTTCTCTGATGGCCACTGATGGTGAGCATTTTTTCATGTGTTTTTTGGCTGCATAAATGTCTTCTTTTGAGAAGTGTCTGTTCATATCCTTCACCCGCTTTTTGATGGGGTTGTTTGTTTTTTTCTTGTAAATTTGTTTGAGTTCATTGTAGATTCTGGATATTAGCCCTTTGTCAGATGAGTAGGTTGCAAAATTTTTCTCCCATTCTGTAGGTTGCCTGTTCACTCATGGTGGTTTCTTCTGCTGTGCAGAAGCTCTTTAGTTTAATTAGATCCCATTTGTCAATTTTGGCTTTTGTTGCCATTGCTTTTGGTGTTTTAGACATGAAGTCCTTGCTCATGCCTATGTCCTGAATGGTATTGCCTAGGTTTTCTTCCAGGGTTAGTGGCACAATGGACAACGCATCTGACTACAGGTCAGCCACAGTCTTGACCCAAGAAAAGACATCAGGAATTGTCTAAGGTTGCAGAGGTTGTAAGTAACAGACTGCTTACCTAAGACAGAGCCTTCATCCAGACAGACAGAGAATGCAGTGACTATCTTATGTTGTGTAATCATGCAAAATAAATTCCAGTTTCCCCAGAGGGAAATATTTAAATTGTTTAAGAGTTAAACAGTGGTGTCAAATAGGAAAACAAGAAAATATATTCATTCTTACATAAAATATTTTGAGAAAAAAAGCAGAGTGAAACACTTAGTGAAGAGAATGTATGTTTGTGATGGCGAGACAGCATGAATGACTCTATAGATCACAGTGAATTCATTGATTGGATATAAAATTGAAAAGGAGGGATGGAAGATAAAGGATAATAGAATGCAAATCAGTCATTATTGTAATTGTTCGAAGAAATGAACAAACACTATATAGATGTAAAATCTGTCCAGGTTTCCTAGAAACACATCTGATATGTATTCAGGAGGTTTATTGGGAGTATTCCATGAAGAAGTGAGGAAAAGCAGGATTGGGCAGATAGAAAAGTTAAATTGGAATGCAGTTAACATGGATAACTCAGCCAAAAACATGTGGGGCTCTGAAGCTAGGATGCTCTTCAGGGTCTTCCCAACTGAGGCAAGGAGCCTGGGTTTTGTACCTTTGCATAGATGAGTCATTAGATGAGGGCTGCCCTGGAGTGGGGATGTAACCTTGGGGGTAGCTCATTCCTGTGGCTGGAGGCAATTCCCAGAGAGGAGCAAAGTGGTGATCCTCCATCAGGCACACTCTTCGCAGCTGGGAAGGTGAATGCCTCAGTCCTGAAGGGGATGCGGGCGGCACATCACAGCATCCACCATAACCCACTCCTTGCTCTGTTCAAATCTGCTTGTTGCTACTTTAAGTTTAGCCCATTGGAGACCAACTTCTCCAGGATCCTGGATTGTGTCTTTCTTGGGGAAACTTATAAGAAAAGGTTAGCAGGATGATGTATAACCCTTGCTTTTGTAGCTGGTCTTGGAGCTGTAACTGAATCACATTGTTTTCCATATCAATCTAGTTTCCCTTCACCATTAGCTACTACCTATGCTGGTCTTAATCAGTGGCACAGACTCTCGTCTCTGAGGAATCTGAGCCATTGGTCGCTATGCTCTTCTCAGGCTATGGCTTCAGTTCTTGACTACTTACCGTCAAGATTAGAAAAAGATCACCAAGTGATGGTCTGTGGGCCACTTGAATATCAAACTCTTTTTTTCTATGCCAGTTGTGAAACAGTGGAGGTCTGAAACAGGTAATGAGGGTCACCTATTTAAATCCTCTGAATGGGCCATCAGTTACTCCGTCAGGATAGTGAGTCTTTCCTTGCTTGCTTCTGTCTTGGCAAAGGAAGTCTGAAGTGATCAGAGGGCAGCCATGGCCTAAAGTTCCACGGGTCTTTTACTATGTCTCCTGGTGAGGAATTTGACTGTGAAAATGGCTTGGACAAAATGGGTGACTGATGGGTAGGGTGGGCTCTTGTGGGTATGACCAGCTCTCAGTTGTAGTGTTTTTTTTTTTTTTTTAGATGGAGTCTCGCTCTGTCGCCCATGGTGGAGTGCAGTGGCTCGATCTTGGCTCACTGCAAGGTCCGCCTCCTGAGTTCACGCCATTCTCCTGACTCAGCTTCACAAGTAGTTGGGACTACAGGCGCCTGCCACCATACCTGGCTAATTTTTTGTATTTTTAGTAGAGACGGGGTTTCACCATGTTAGCCAGGATGGTCTCGATCTCGTGACCTCATGATCCACCTGCCTTGGCCTCCCGAGGACACTTCTATTCCATCCAAGTCAGGCTATAGAATTTGTGGGGAAGCACATGACAATCTCATTGCTTTTCTTAGTAATTTATTTGTTTTGGATCAAGGGCATGCTTGGCAACTGAAGACTATGAAAATAGATTCCAAATCTTTGAGAATGGATAACAAGAATTGATAAGAGATTCAAGATTTCAGTCAAACAAGCATGAAATAAGGGACTCATTACTTCAGTCAGGGAATTTTCCAACTTGACCAGAGTAATGAAAATGTAATCAAGAAATTATAGTAGATATGAACCAAGTGACAGTGGTAGGCCATTTGGAGAAAGGCTGTAGCATGAGAGTTTGCCTAATGTCCCAGAAAAAGCAAAGGCTATGATGTCAAACAGATCCCTGAATGAAGCTCAGCTCTGCTGTCACCCAACTTTTAGGCCTTCTCAGAGCCTCAGTTTCCTCATCTGTAATAAGGGGCTATAAATAGATTTTACACGTCACCATGCTTGTTTACTAAATTATAGGTTTAGAGATAATGTATGCAAAATGTACATCCTAGCTTCTGGCCCACTCCCACTCAATAAATACTTGTCCACTGTCCATTTAATTTGAATTATGCAGACAGCTTTTGAGATACACACGCATTAGAACAATTCCCATTTAGAAAATCAAAGGAGACAGAAACAAGAGCAAAAGGAGAGCAAGCCTTCCCCAGGTTATCAGTTTTGTGTGATCCTTGAATATGTTTGATATAAAAATGGCAGATGAAAATGCTGCAGCTCAGACCCAAAGTTAGTAAACATGCAGACTTTGATGAAATTATGAACAATTCATAACGAGGCTGCTGCCGCTGCAATGACGGAAGCAAGCACAAGCCTTGCAGGTGCCAGGATTACACGGGGAAGTGAAGAAGAGCATGAGATATGCATTTTATTGAAATTAAAGTTCAATGTGATATGACAGTTTGCCTTTTATGGCTGTTCATTTAAAACTAGGAAAGATCAGAACCAGTAACCAGGTCTTATTCTTTGGACCAAAACAATTAATTTTTAGAAAAAAAAATCAAAGAACTAACTTACTATTTTAGCTCATTTAATTTTTATAACAATTTTATGAAAAAGTGTGGTTCCCATTTTAAAGAGGAAAAACAACAGAGACATAGACAGGAAAAGTAGAATTTCCAGCATCACACAACGAGGGTGAGATTTGAACTCCCAACAGCCATGTTACTTCCATTGTTTTATGCTCCTTCATTCCATGCCCGTGCTGTTCCTCTGTGGTATGTTATTTTTATAAAGTATTTAAGAAATATTTTCACACTGTGTTACAGACTGAAAGTGCTGCTATAAAGACACATGCACATGTATGTTTATTGCGGCACTATTCACAATAGCAAAGACTCGGAACCAAACCAAATGTCCAACAGTGATAGACTGGATTAAGAAAATGTGCCACATATACACCATGGAATACTATGCAGCCACAAAAAATGACGAGTTCATGTCCTTTGTAGGGACATGGATGAAATTGGAAATCATCATTCTCAGTAAACTATCGCAAGAACAAAAAACCAAACACCGCATGTTCTCACTCATAGGTGGGAATTGAACAATGAGAACACATGGACACAGAAAGGGTAACATCACACTCTGGGGACTGTTGTGGGGTGGGGGGAGGGGGAGAGATAGCTTTAGGAGATATACCTAATGCTAAATGACGAGTTAATGGGTGCAGCACACCAGCATGGCACATGTATACATATGTAACTAACCTGCACATTGTGCACATGTACCCTAAAACTTAAAGTATAATAATAATAAATAAAAAAATAAAAAAATAAAAAAAGAAAGACTTGCTAATCATAAAAAAAAAAAGAAATTTAATCCCCAGAGTGATGATATTTGGAGGTGGAGCCTTTGGGAGGTAATCAGGCAATGAGACTGCAGACCTCATGAAAGAGATTAGTGTACTTATAGCAGGGGCCCAAGGGAGCTCAGCTGTCTCTTCTACCATGTTAGGACACAGCAAGAAGGCTTCATCCATGAACCATAAAGCTGGTGCTCACCAGCTTTATGGTGAACAAATCTGCTGGCATCTTGATCTTGGACTTTTGAGCTTCCAGAAATCTGAGAAATGAATGTTTATTGTTTAAGCTACCTAGTCTGTGGTAATTTGTGATAGCAGCTCTCGCTGATTAAACACTGATTTTTGGAATATTTGTAATATTGACTTAGTTAAAGCAGTTAATACACGTGTTGTACCATGAACTAAAGAAACAACTTGCAGGTCACATTCTTCAAATAATAATTGATCAGTCAGTAACCATGAGTTGAGTGTCCACCATGCTGAACTTGTGTTACACATAATTACTTTTTGCTTCCATGTTATGTTCTAATAGCTGTCATTGTTAAATATAAAAGGTAACAATTTCTATTTTCCGCACAAGCTCTTCTTAAACTTTTTTCCAAATTATCCTCACAATTTCTTTTGTGAATAGTTCCTAATTTAAATTAGTTGCTCATTTCACTGACAATTCCATTGCATAGTCATCATTATTTTTCCCAGTTCCCATATTATTCCCTTTCTCATTTCAGCCTTCTTCATCTTTCGCTGCTTATTATTTACCTTTCTGATGATTTTTAATGATAGCACCAAATACATTCAAACGAAAAATTCCCTATACACAGTGCTTGGGAAAGGCCTCTGATTATATTTGCTTTCTTTCTTTACCTCTGAAATTTAGAATTACTTTTAATGCTTTCTATGGGTTAGAAACTAGAAAAACAAAGATGGATCAGAGGTTCCTGACTTATGGACTAATAGTATAGATGGTGGGATGGTGAAGACATGTATCAAACATCCACAATATAATGTAGCAAGTGCTGTAATCAAAGTGAGATCCAAGTATTGATGGAGCACTCAGTGCTCATTTGACTCTGCCAGGGAGTCAGGAAATACATTCCTGAGAAAGTGATATTTGAGCACAGTCTTGAAGACCGACAGGACTTTTCCTGATTGAGTGTTTGAGAGGGAAGGGCACTTTTGTGTACTTGGGGATTAGAAAACTTTGGCTTGGTTGGAGAGATAGTACCTGTGTCCACTGGGGTAGAAGCAGAAGATGGTAAAGTGAGCTACAGAAGATGGGACCAGCCTATATAATGAGAATGGAATCCCACTTTCAAGTGGAAATCATATAAAATGGACCATAGGGTTAATGGAAAATAGGGCGGGAGTTTTGTAGAGGCAGAAGATCGGGCTCAAAGACAAGTTCACTGTCATGGAAGACTTTGTGTAACATGCCAAAGACTTTGTCTTTTATTCCCTATGCAATGGGACATCCTGATAGCTTTTTTCATGGAATGGACTTAGATTCGTTTTGTTGATTGTGGAGAATAAATTGGAGGAAAGAAGTTAAAAGGAAAAGGAATAGTTAAGCTGCTATTTAAGTAATTCAGGTGAAAGATGATGAATGTCTGGACATAGATGTGATGAAAGAAAAAAAATCCCCATGTCCCTGCTTTCTCAGATCTCGCTGTGTATTTTGGGAGAATGCAAAATATAATAATCATATACGTAACAATACTTTACATTTTTGTAGTGCTTTGAAAGAACAACTGCAACATCAAGTCAAGTATTTGTTGAGTGCATACTATATGGCGGCCACTTTGTGTTAAGTGTTGTGTATGGTTTAGCTCAATTTAATTTTGTTCTCCCAACAGACTTATAAAAGAAGTGGAACACACATGCTTCCCATTAAGTGAGAAAGAAACACGCCTGAGAGTCTAACGGATTACTCAAGTCTGTGCTGCCAAGGAAGAACAGAATCTTTAGGTGAGCAAAATTTCATACTGCTGGTCTTGGAGGTGTTCTTTCCAGGATACTGGGATTAACTCAGCATATGTCACATATGTTAAATTTTTGATGTATATGCAGCCTATACTGAATGATTTCAGAGGCCCTTGGGCTGAGCTTTGAAAGCTGCAGACTGAACTCCAAGAAGTAGAAGAGTGACGGCTGAACGTTTCCAGTGGTAAAGAAGTATAAGTATTCAATTTCCCCTATAATTCCTCAGAAGACATAACTGATTTTAATTAATCAATCAAATATTTATTTCACCTCCTCTCTGCTACAGAAGCTGTGATAGGACCAAAAGATTTCAGCATGCATGTGGCCACAGATTGTCTGAGAAAGAAGCCATCTGTTAGAGTTGACAGGTTGTGGTCTCAGAAATCATTGAACCTGGGCTTGAATTCTGACACTAACACTACATAGCTGTGTGGCCTTGGAAGTGTCATTTAACCTCTCTAATCCTCAGCTTCCCCACCTGTACAACTGAATCAGAAGTATGCAAATTGCAGGGTTGCTGTAAAAATTGGAGTTTATACACTAATGTGCTTTGTACAGTATAGAACCAGGAGAAGGTGCAAAATCTATGGTCATAGTTCATTATTATTATTATTTATTATTTATATTAATATTATTAATAATAATTATTATTAATTATTTAGTATCTTTTGATCTAGTAAGGAGTGTGGAGAGGGATGACAGTGTGACTCCTTCATAAATCAGGAGGTGGAAAAACAGAAGTTTGATTCCATGGAGAGTCTGCTAGAAGGTCTAGAAGTGCACAGTGATGATGCTGGCAGGGGTCTTGGCAGCTAGCTAGGGCCTTTGTTCTTATTGTTCTTTTTAAAAAGGGTGGTCCTTATAATGCTTGCAGTCTCTGACTCCAATACTGAGGGCAGAGGAAGCTCCTGAGACACCCATAAATATCCATTTTACTCTGCCTTTTCAGATTCTGCTTCTTAAATGCAATACAGCCCACGCTACCTATTTCTTTACATCCTTTTGGTTTACTCTGTGCTTGCAGAGGCCCCCAGCAGGGACCACCCTGGGCACACAAACAGCTGGAAGTTCATAACTGCAATAATTTTATCTGCCTCAGTGCTGACACCTGCACAATGCACTTTGCATAACTTTGAGAAGTGAACCTGCTGTGTGCTATTGGCAAAGGGGTTGGAGGCTGAGAGTTTGCTTCGTGAGACCCAAGACAATGTAATTCAGAAAGTTCCCAATAGCGTGGACCCTTCAGTGCGCCATGCCACAGATCACATTTAGATACTGGACTCCCCATGGTCACATAGGATTGCTTTCCCACTGTGATACTAGTGATCAAACTTTTCTTTTTCAAAATGAGTATTGCTGTATTGCTATGTGTAACAGTAACAATGGTACTACCCTGTTGCAATAATTTTAGAGAATATAGAAAATTATAAAGAAATAAAAAAAGGTTTTTGGATTCTGGAGCCAGGCTTCCAGGGCTTGAATCCTGGCCCTGTTACTTATTAACTGTGTGTTCTTGGACGGACATCTTAGGTTCTGTACCTCGGTTTCCTTTTTTATAAAAGGGGAATAATAAAAGAAGCTACCTCACTGGGCTGTTAGGTGTTTCAGGTGAAACACTGCACTTAAACTCTTTAGAATAATATTGGGTTCTAAATAAATGTTAGCTATTATTGCTGCCCTGCTGGTACCTACCCTTCCATTCATGTATTTTGAAGTGGAGTTTCATATGTAAATAAATCATATTAATCGTGCTATTTTGAAAATCCTTTTTTAAAAATGTAGCACACTGTTGGATCTGTTTCCTTGTCTATATATAAAAATCACCATCATCATTTAAAAAAGCACAATGGTAAGAGTGTGGCTTGCACAGCCAGATGGTCTGGATTTAAACTCTGCACTGCTGCTTACAAACTGTGTGGCCTGAATGGGCAAGTCATTTGACTTCTCTCTTCCTCAGTTTCCCTATGTGTAAAATGAGGATTAATAATTAATACCTCATAGAATTATTATGAGGATAAAGTAAGTAAATACTCGTTTGTAAAGAACTTAGAATATAGAAAGTTTATATAAAGATTTATTTTAAGAAAGAGAAGAAAGCACAGTAAGGAATATTGGATGTTTTGCCTCCCTAGTGTCTCTTCCCAGCTCTAGTCGTAACACAAGCCTCTCCCCTGCGGGACACTGTCCTCCACCCATCTGTTCACAGGTGGATACTGGGACCAGGATAAGAAATTCCCAGTAGCAGAGTGATGAGTCCAGAGTTCACCTACAAAAGGAACTGTTTCCTGTGGTTCGGCTTCACAGATGCCAGGCCAGGATCCTCCCTTAGGCTTTTCTGCAGGATCTACAGGAAAAGGCTGCTGCTCTCTGATAACAACGTTTCATATCCTCAGTTGAACTCCTCATCTCCTCTACACCCCAGCCTACTCTACCCACAGCCTTCCACATCCCTATCCTCATAGTTTCTCAAAGACTTTGACCCCTCTCACTTACACTAAACAGTCTGTCCATAAATTCTGTTGTAAATTTCTTCAAACGTACCCAGAGTCCAACTACACTCACCATGTCCTCTGATGACACCCTAGGTAGATCCACAGCCATTTCTCACTGGGAGATCCACAGAGACACTCCAATGCTGCCCTTGCTCCCTGACTGGGAAATAATATGTGGTGATCCTTCAAACAAGTAAAGAGACCATGTTCCTCTTCTACTCAAAGTCCTGCAGTGACTCCCTGTATCTCCTAGGGTAAAAACCAAAGCCCTTACAATGGTCTACAAAGGTCTATCTAATTTGGTTCCTTGCTATCTCTTCTGTAACTTTCCCTCAATCTCACTTCACCCTAGCCCTAGAGGCCTTCAGAGGTTCTCGGAACACACCAGCCATGAATCTGTATTGAAACTTTTAACTCTAGCCATTGGCTTTACCTGGAATGTTTTTTTTTTTCTCCAGTATTTGCTTGGCTAATTTCTTTATCATCTCCTTCAAGTTTCCACTCAAGGTTCATCTTTTCTAAGAGGCGTGCACTAAGTAGCCAATTGTTTAACCCTGTAATTTATGCATAAATTATAATCATTTAGATATTCTGTTGTATCTTGTGTTCTGACAGCAGCTATCATCTTCTATCATTTTACATAATTTACTTGTTCATCATCTACTCCCTCACCCCATCACATAGTATAAAGTGCAAGCTTTTGGGGACAGGATTACTTTTTCTATTTTGTTTATTAATGTGTCTTAAGAACCTCAACCACTGCCTGACATATAACAGGTGCACAACAAAAATTTATTACATTAATCACTTGAATTCATAGTTCATCAGTACCTGAAACCAGATCTACTATTGGAGATTTTGGTTACATAAACACTAAGTTACTTATTTTATCTTAGCTAGCAGTAATGTAACTAGTAATTTATCTTAGAATTAATATACTATTAGTATTAGATACTTAGTATCTCAGTAACTAGTAATTTATCTGAGCTAGTAATGGTATTCTGTCCATTCTGTCACTTTCAAGTAAGAGATTATCTCAATAGATGCAGAAAAGGCTTTTGACAAAATTCAAAAACCCTTCATGCTAAAAACTCTCAATAAATTAGGTATTGATGGGACGTATCTCAAAATAATAAGAGCTATCTATGACAAACCCACAGCCAATATCATACTGAATGGACAAAAACTGGAAGCATTCCCTTTGAAAACTGGCACAAGACAGGGATGCCCTCTCTCACCACTCCTATTCAACATAGTGTTGGAAGTTCTGGCCAGGGTAATTAGGCAGGAGAAGGGAATAAAGGGCATTCAATTAGGAAAAGAGGAAGTCAAATTGTCCTGGTTTGCAGATGACACGATTGTATATCTAGAAAATCCCATTGTCTCAGCCCAAAATCTCCTTAAGCTGATAAGCAACTTCAGCAAAGTCTCAGGATACAAAATCAATGTACAAAAATCACAAGCATTCTTATACACCAATAACAGACAAACAGAGAGCCAAATCATGAGTGAGCTCCCATTCACAATTGCTTCAAAGAGCATAAAATACCTAGGAATCCAACTTACAAGGGATGTGAAGGACCTCTTCAAGGGGAACTACAAACCGCTGCTCAAAGGAATAAAAGAGGATCCAAACAAATGGAAGAACATTCCATGCTCATGGGTAGGAAGAATCAATATCGTGAAAATGGCCATACTGCCCAAGGTAATTTATAGATTCAATGCCATCCCCATCAAGCTACCAATGACTTTCTTCACAGAATTGGAAAAAACTACTTTAAAGTTCATATGGAACCAAAAATAGCCCACATTGCCAAGTCAATCCTAAGCCAAAAGAACAAAGCTGGAGGCATCACACTACCTGACTTCAAACTATACTGCAAGGCTACAGTAACCAAAACAGCATGGTACTGGTACCAAAACAGAGATATAGATCAATGGAACAGAGCAGAGCCCTCAGAAATAATGCCGCATATCTACAACTATCTGATCTTTGACAAACCTGAGAAAAACAAGCAATGGGGAAAGGATTTCCTATTTAATAAATGGTTCTGGGAAAACTGCCTAGCCATATGTAGAAAGCTGAAACTGGATCCCTTCCTTACACCTTATACAAAAATTAATTCAAGATGGATTAAAGACTTACATGTTAGACCTGAAACCATAAAAACCCTAGAAGAAAACCTAGGCAATACCATTCGGGACATAGGCATGGGCAAGGACTTCATGTCTAAAACACCAAAAGTAATGGCAACAAAAGCCAAAATTGACAAATGGGATCTAATTAAACTAAATAGCTTCTGCACAGCAAAAGAAACCACCATCAGTATGAACAGGCAACCTACAGAATGGGAGAAAAATTTTGCAACCTACTCATCTGACAAAGGGCTAATATCCAGAATCTACAATGAACTCAAACAAATTTACAAGAAAAAAACAAACAACCCCATCAAAAAGTGGGCGAAGGATATGAACAGACAATTCTCAAAAGAAGACATTTATGCAGCCAAAAAACACATGAAAAAATGCTCACCATCAGTGGCCATCAGAGAAATGCAAATCAAAACCACAATGAGATACCATCTCACACCAATTAGAATGGTGATCATTAAAAAGTCAGGAAACAACAGGTGCTGGAGAGGATGTGGAGAAATAGGAACACTGACACTGTTGGTGGGACTGTAAACTAGTTCAACCCTTGTGGAAGTCAGTGTGGCGATTCCTCAGGGATCTAGAACTAGAAACACCATTTGACCCAGCCATCCCATTACTGGGTATATACCCAAAGGACTATAAATCATGCTGCTATAAAGACACATGCACACATGTTTATTGCAGCACTATTCACAATAGCAAAGATTTGGAACCAACCCAAATGTCCAACAATGATAGACTGGATTAAGAAAATGTGGCACATATACGCCATGGAATACTATGTAGCCATAAAAAATGGTGAGTTCCTGTCCTTTGTAGGAACATGGATGAAGCTGGAAACCATCATTCTCAACAAACTATCGCAAGGACACAAAACCAAACACCGCATATTCTCACTCATAGGTGGGAATTGAACAGTGAGAACACATGGACACAGCAAGGGGAACATCACACACAGGGGACTGTTGTGGTTGTAGGGTCGGGGGAGGGGGGGGATAGCATTAGGAGATATAGCTAATGCTAAATGATGAGTTAATGGGTGCAGCACACCAACATGGTACGTGTATACATATGTAACAAACCTGCACGTTGTGCATATGTACCCTAAAACTTAAAGTATAATAATAAAAAGAAAAAAAAGAGTTTAAAACAAAGTATTTTATATACTTACAGTGGCTTTGCTCTTGATGTCCTATTGATCAATATTTATGTGATTTACAAATCTCTTCATAATAAATTAGAGTTCATAAATATTCTTGCAAATGCAAATTTGTAAGTAGCCCCGAAATTATTTTTTCTGAGGAAGAATTCTTTCCAATCAAAATTGTAGAAGTAAAATTTTTGGATCAGAGATTTTTGAAATACATTGCCAAATTGCTCTCTAGAATGAATTTTCCAATTTATAATTGTAGCCAGCAATAGATTAGGGTGTTCCTTTCCTCACACTCTGGCCAAAACCAAGAGGAGAAAAGTAGTATCTCATTGTGGTTTAAATTTGAATTTCCTTGATAAGCAATGAGAATACGTATTTTTTAATGTTTATAATAATTTAATTTTTTATTATGATCTCCTTTACCTGTTGTAAAAATCTATTCAGAATTTGAATAATGAAACCACTCCTTCACATCAGCAGTTCCATTTCAGAGGGTCATATCCACGTGTGAACATTTCTGTCTAGGAAGAAAATTTAGATATAGCCCCCCCACCCCCCAAATCTTGGAATTTCCTTCCAGAAGGCTTATACTGATGTTTACATGTCAAGACCAAGCTGATTTGGACGCCAGATTTGAATCAAGCCTCTTTGTAGTGGTCAGGGGGCTTAGGTTATTCATAATGGAAATTCATTTTTGATGGGCTCAAGGAATTTATTGAATGCCATGGAGAGCATAAATAAGACAAAGATAAAGTAAAACCAGAAAATTACCTACCAGAGTATTTTCCTCACCCACCCTTTTTTCTTTATGTGCATCCACTTCTCCTTCCCTTTTCTGCCTTACTGCTCTAGACTGTAGAGAAAAGATTCTCTTTTACTTTGTCTCTCAATCTCTGTCTCTCTCTCTGTGTGTGTTTCTATTTCTATCTCTTTTCATTCTCCCTCTCTCATTCTGTGTTATGGGCTGACTTGTGACCTCTCAAAACTCCTGTGTTGAAGCTCTTAACCCTTACTTACTACCTACACATTATATTTGGAGATAAGTCCTTTAAAAAAGATGATTAAATTGTTTAACTTAACAACTAATAAACCCCTCTTTTTTTCTCTCTTTCTCCCTTCCTTCCTTTCTCTTTCTGTCTCTAACCTCCTCTTCTCCTTTTTCTGTTATAGTTTGAAAAATCCCTGTTCGGACCACGATGGGTTGCATACCCAGTCATTATAGCCAAAGTTCGAGGTATCACAAATTTCCACTAAAACCATAGATTTAAAGTGAGATAGGGGAAAGATGAACAACTTCCTCTACACACTCCAGAAGGGGGCAAGCCTTCCTTAAGCTGGGAGAGGAGGGCTGGACAGAGGGCATGTCCACTAGACTCTTGGAGGGTATGTCAAAGGCAGCCACTGATTTGATAGACAAAGGATACTGAGAATTTTTCCAAAGCCAAATCTGAGGATCAAATTTAATACCAATTAAGAAAGTGTACAGGTATAGAAAAACAAAACAAAACAAACATACAAACAAAGGAACACCGTCCAGTGAGTCAGCCTGAAGGTGGCATGAACAAATAGACATGTTTTGCTGCACAATTATTTACTTGCATGGACAGGTTGGACAGTACAGCCATAAGAGTGAAAATATAGTATTCTGATAATAGTCCAACACTTGATGTTAGAAACCAGGGATGAAGAACTTACTTTGTCTTTTACTGTTTTGGGTATCTTAAGTAAGTTATTTAACATCTATGAGCCTCTAATACCTTGGATTTGTAAACTAAAAAGTATCTGAGACAGGTCTCAATCAATTTAGTTTATTTGCCAAGGTAAAGGATATGCCTGGAAAAAATAAACATGGAATCACAGAAACAGTCTGTGGCCTGTGCCTTTCTCTGAAGATGATTTTGAGGGCTTCGATAGGTAAAGGGGAAAAGTGGGCTGGAGGAGAAAGAAGGAGGGTATGATAAACCACATGTTGCAAGAGAAAAGGAGCAGGTAGCGGAAGAGTTAATTATGTATTTCTCTTGTGCTCAGTAAATGTAGCACTTTACACAGGATAAGGTGAACATACATCCTACCTGTGGAGATATTTAACCTTTTATCTATAGCTGCTTGCTTAGTAACAAAAGAAAAGGCAGCTTCTTAAATGACTCAACTTTCAGCTTAATTTTTTTCTTTTGGCATAGTGAATTGGGGTTCTGAGTTTTTATTTTCCATTCACAGATTCAAAATGGAAGAAGTAATTCACCGTGTCTATGATATCTGGCACATAATAAGTGCTCAATAAATGTATGACATCAAGCATTGCACATAATACCTTGCAATGTATATTTATAAGCTAAGTACTCTAACATAATCAAATATTATTCTCATTTGCAGTAATCATTCAGATCTCTAGGACTAAAGAAAAATCCAGAGATGTGGGGAAAGGACTCTAAGCTTATCTATTTATTTTTAATATGAAACACATTTCGTCTATTTTAACCTGGCATAAAAAGTATGGCACCTCAGAATTTTGTGAAATGGTGAGGTACACGTTATTAATGCCTACCACTATTCAGTTTTCCCTGTTTTCCTTGGCATTTCGGTAACTGGACTTTCTAATCCCCTTGCAGTTGGGCAGATTCATGTGACAAGTTCTGACAAATGAATCGAGAAGGGGAGTGGCTGTGCTGCTTCCACGTGGAGATTTTGAGAAGCTCCCTAACAATTCTCATATTCATCTTACTAATGTTATGGTGGTGATATGGTTTGAATGTATCCACCAAAAGTTCATTTGTTAGAACCTTAATTTCTTACTGCAGCAGTGCTGGCAGGGGGAGCCTAGTGGGAGCTGCTTTGGTTGTGTGGCCTCCACTCTCATGAATGGATTAATGTCGTTCTTAAAGGAATAAGCTAGTTTTTGTGGGAGGGGGTTAGTTATCATGAGAGTGAGTTGTTATAAAAAGCAAGCTTGGCTTCCTCTCTGGCCATGTGATATCTCCCACCATGTTATAAAGCAGCAGGAGGCCCCGGTCTGATGCTTGCACCATGCTCTTGGACCTTCCAGCATCCAGGACCATGAGCCAAAATAAGCCTCCATTTTTTATCAATTACCCAGTCTGTGGTATTCTGCTATAACAACAGAAAATGGACTAAGACAAATGGTATTTACTGATAAAGTTTAATATTGATTTCACAGAGCCCTGAAGAGTTTTCCCAACCCAGGGTGCAGCAGGCTTGATATTCCAGTTCTAAAGTACTATTCCCTGACTCCTGATATCAGACTTTAGTTAGAGCCTCTTTTGTTTATCCAAAACACATTTTGACCCCCGCAAGTCTTTGCTAAGGTGTAACTTTCTCTGTTTAGAATCTGTTCCTGGATGAGGATTGTTTTGAATTTGCAAAAACAAAAGGTTTAGTTAAAGTAAAATCATTATGGTACTTTGTTTCTTTCTAATGCTGTTTCCATTCTTACAGTTTATGACAATCAGTATCTCTCCCTCCCTACTTCAGAATGATGCAAAGGCTTTAAAATTCTTTAACTCTTCCAATCTCTCACCGCTCATTTTATGTGTTGAATTTTTATTATTAATTTCCCCTTGTTTTGATACTTCTAAGTTGATCAAAACCATTGTTGTATGATTTTGTATTGTTTAGGTTTACTTACAAGCTTATCCATTTTTAAAATTCATCATTCTATTTTGCAGCATATCTCTTCCTTCTGGGTTTACTTTCTTTCTTCATGAAGTACATTGTTTAGTGCTTTATTTATTTATTTATTTATTTATTTATTTATTTATTTATTTTTAGTGATGATCTGTTAGTGATTATGTCTCTCAAATTTTGTCTTATAATTTCTTTATTACACCCTCAGTCTTGAATGACAGCTTAAGTGGGTATAAAATTCTAAGCTGATGGTTTATTTTCCCAAAGTTTCAATGATATTATTTTGCTGTTTATTAGTTTCTAAGGTTGGTGTAGAGAAGCTAATGTTGGTCTGAAACATATTTTTTCTCAGCAAATCTGGCTTTTTTTTCCCCCCTCCCTCATTGCTCCCAAGACCTCCTCTTTGTCTTTGGTTTCCTGAATTTTTCAATAAGATTTCTAGATGTGTATCTTGTTTTGTTTATCCTTTATATAACTCAACGTTCTTCTTAATGAGAATATTCATGGTTTTCCTCAATTCTGGAAATTTCTCAGACATCATCATATCTTGTCTTCTCTCATTTTATCTGTTTTTTCCTTGTGTAACTACTAATAGACATGTTGGAATGACATAATTTATTCAGTTGCTACCTCTTTGGTTCTTTTTGCAGTGGTATGGTATTTTCCTCAGATCTGTTTTTCATTACATGGCTCTCTCTAAAGAGTTAATTGTGTCTAAGTTACTGTTTAACTTGTCCGTTGAGTTTTCAACTTCAATAACTGCTTTGTTTCTTTACAGAAGTTCTATGGAAGTTCTATATATCTGTTCCTTCTTGCGCAGTGTTTTTTTTTAATGTTTCTAATTTCTTGTTTTCTGACATTAGCCATAGTTTGCTTGTCTATTCTACGAAGAAACAATCTAGAAAGGGTTAAGAAAACATTTTGAGGTCAGAGTGCATGGTTTGAATCTCAAGCTTGCTGTGTATTAGCTGAATTATCTTAATACACATTAACTGTTAAAGCCCCCCTTTCTTCAAATGTAAAATGAACATAATGATGTAATCTATTTTATCAAGATATTAGGAATTAATATTATATTTAAAATAATTAAAAGAGCATGACACGTAATTGCTCAAAAAAATGTTAGCTCTGTCTTCACCATCACCATTATCAAAAATGTTAACTCTGCCAGGGACTTTTCTATTTGATTTGTGAACTCATTGTTAGTGAAGCTTTATCTTTCAGAATACTGTGAGTCTTGGTATGGTGGGTTATTCCTAATGGTCATTTTCTATTTATTTCTCTCAAGTATCTCAGGAGAAATTTCAGGCTGGGCTCATGTTTTATTTTAGTTTCCTGAGCTCTGTGTTGCTAAATTGAGTCCCTAAACCTGAGGGTCTGCGGGTTCCTATTAGGATTTGAGGTGGCCCAATAAATAGTAACAGTTGTTGGTTGGTCTGCCTGCATGTCTCTCTGTCTTTCTGTATTTCACTAGATTTCTATTATCCTTGTTTTTCTCTCTACCTCTCCTGTTTTTCATTTTTGGTTTCATCTTACTGTTTTTATAACCTTACTGCAAGTATTTATGAGTTTATTCCCAGAGTCTAGCTCAATCCTTGCTACAGGTACAAGGATTAAATAAATGAGTAGATTTCCCCCTTTAAAGAAGAGTCAGTTTGCTGTTTTGAATATAAGTTGAAAATGTACCCTTTGTAAGAAGGCACCCTTACTACAATAATACTCCTATTCCTATTCCTTCCACCGTTACTACTGATATGATAGCAGTTTCTTAAATGACTTATTCATTCTGTGCCAAGAGTTTTTTCTACGATGTATGTGTAAATTCATAAAACCCTCATAACCATCTTGGAGGAAAGATACTATCATTAATGCCCTCTTACTGATGAATACATAGGAAAACTAACCTGTTTTAGGTCAGTGTTTCTTAATTGGGAGCAATTTTGCACCTTCACCAGGGAACACTTGGCGATGTCTGGAGACATTTTTGGTTTACACAGCAGGGGAGGGGGATGTTACACAGCAGGGGAGTTACACAGTTACACAGCAGGGGAGTTCAGAGATGGTGTTAACATTCTATAATATACAGGATTATACACTTAAAATATTGTCTAGCCTCAAATGTTAAAAGTGTTGAAATTGAGAAATACTGAGCTCAATAGAATACATGATCTTTTGCTTCATTACTTTTAACTTCATAGACACTTTATTTTGCATACCCATATATTTTTCTAAATACTATATATTTGTATTGTTTAAATCTGATCTGTCATTCTTTATCTGTTAATGGGTGAATTTGACTAATTTATGTTTATGTAATTATTGATATAGTTGAGCTTATATCTACCATCTTAATTTATTATTGCAGTCTCTACTTTAATCCTTTACATCTTTCAAAAGCTGATATCCATATGAAGGACCATAAATCCTCCTTAATATCCTTGTGGATGATGGAAAGACTAGAAGGTAAGAAGATATTAATTGAAAACTAAGTAATTTGGAAGAGGAGAACCCTAGCTTTTGGCTGTCTATAAAATTAGGTTATTGGACTAGACAACTTAAAAATTCTAACATGAGGTTGATAGATAATAAAACTGTCCTGCATTTGGGATTCATACTAAATGAGTACAGGCATACCTCACTTTATTGTGCTTTGCTTTATTGTGTTTTTTGGATATCATGTGTTTTACAAATTGAAGTTTGTGGAAACCCTGCATCAAGCAAGTCTATTGGTGACATTTTCCCAACAGCATTTGCTCACTTTGTGTTTCTGTGTCACATGTTGATAATTCTTACGATATTTCAAACCTTTTTTATTATTATACCTGTTCTGGTGATCTGTGATCAGTGATCTTTGATGTTACTACTGTAATTTTTTTGGATGCTGTGCCCATATAAAATGGTGAATTAAATCTGTACATGTTGTGTGGTTCTAACTGCTCCAATGACCAGTTATTCCCCAACCTCTCTCCCTGTTCTCAGACCTTCCTAGTCCCTGAGACAACAATCTTGAAATTAGGCTAATTAACAATCCTACAATGTCCTCTAAGTGTTCAAGTCAAAGGAAGAGTCACAAGTCTCTAACTTTAAATCAAAAGCCAGAAATAAGCTTAGTGAAAAAGGCGTGTTGAAAGCTGAGATAGGCAGAAAGCTAGGCCTCTTGCACCAATCAGTTAGCAAAGAAAAAGTTTTTGAAGGAAATTAAAAGTACTACTTCAGTGACTGCACAAATAATAAAAAAGTAAACACCCTTATGCTATTATGGAGAAAGTTGGTCTATATGGTCTGTATAGAAGATCAAAATGGCTACAACATTCCCTTAAGTTAAAGCCTAATCCAGAGAAAGGCCCTAACTCTCTTCAATTCTATGAGGGCTGAGAGAGGTGAGGAAGCTGAGGACGAAAACTTGGAAGCTAGGAGAGGTTAGTTCATGAGGTTTAAGGAAAGAAACCATCCCCATAAAATAAAAGTACAAGGTGAAGCAGCTTGTGCCAATGGAAAAGCTACAGCCAGTTATCCAGAGGATCTAGCCTAGGTCATTGACGAGGTGGCTACACTAAACAACAGATTTTCATTGTAGATGACATAGACTTATGTTGAAAGAAGATGGTATGTAGGACTTTTATAGCTAGAGAAGAAAAGTCAATTCTTGACTTCAAAGCTTCACAGGATAGGCAGGCTGTCTTGTCAATGGCTAATGCAACTGTTAACTTTAAGTTGAAGCCAGTGCTTGTTTACCATTCTGAAAATCTTAAAGCCTCTAAGAATGATGCTAAATCTACTTTGCCTATGCTCTAGAAATGGAAGAACAAAGCCTGGATGACAGCACGTCTGTTTAAAGCATGGTTTGCTGAATGTTATACACTCACCATTTAGACCTATGGCTCAGAAAAAACAAATTCCTTTCAAAATATTACTGCTCATTGGCCACACACCTGGTCAACCAAGAACTCTGATGGAGAGGTCCAAGGAGATTTATGTTGTTTTCATGCCTGCTAACGGAACACCTATTTACAACTCATGAGTCAAGGACTGATTTAGATTTTCAGGTTTTATTATTTAAAAAATGCATTTAATAAGCTCCAGCTGCCATAGATAGTGATTCCTTTGAAGGATCTGGGCAAGTAAATCTTTTGGAAGAATTCACCATTCTAGGTGCCATTAGGAACATTCATGATTCATCGGAGGTGGTAAAAATATCAACATTAACAGAAGTTTGGAGGAAGTTGATTCTAATCCTCATGGAGGACTTTGAGAGGTTCAAGACTTTAGTGGAAGAATGAACTTCAGATTTGGTGGAAATAGCAAGAGAACTAGAAAGAAGTGGAGCCTGAAGATGTGACTGAATTACTGCAATCTCATGATAAATCTTGAATCATGAAGATTGTTTCTAATGGATGAAAAGGAAACTTGTTTCTTAAGATGAAATTTACTCCTGGTGAAGATGCTGTGAACATTGCTGAAGTAAAAAGAAGGATTTAGAATATTACATAAACTTAGTTGATAAAGCAACAGCAGGTTTCAGAGGATTGACTCCAATTTTGAAAGAAGTTATATTGTAGATATAATGCTATCAAACAGCATCATATGCTACAGAGAAATCTTTAGTGAAAGTAAAAGTCAATTGATGTGGCAAATTTTATTTTTGTCTTGTTTTAAGAAATTGCCACACCAGTCCAGCCTTCAGCAGTCGCCACCTTGATCAGTCAGCAGCCATCAACATCAAAGCAATACCCTCCATCAGCAAAACCTTCATGGCTTGCTGAAGGCACAGATGATCATATCATTACCATGTTTTAGTAATAAAATATTTTAAAATTAAAGTGTATACATTTTTTTTTTGAGACATGGTCTCACTCTGTCACCCAGGATGGAGTGCAGTGGTGTAATCTCGGCTTGGTGCAGCCTCCACATCCTGGGCTCAAGGGATCTTCCAACCTCAGCCTCCCAAGTTGCTGGGACTATAGGCTCATGCCACCATGCTCAGCCAATTTTTTTTTTTTTTTTTTTTTTTTTTGGAGACGAGGTTTTGTCATGTTGCCCAGATCTCAAACAATGATCCTCAGGCTTCGGCCTCCCAAAATGCTGGGATTTCAGGCATAAGCCACCATGCCTAGCCAGTATATTTATTTTTTAGACATAATGCTATTGCACACTTAATAGACTATAGTATTGTGTAAACATAACTTTTATATGCACTGAGAAACCAAAAAATTTGTGTGACTTTCTTTATTGCAATATTGGCTTCATTGAGGTAGCTTGGAACTGAACCCACAATATCTCCAAAATATGCCTATAGATTTTAGCTGCTTTTTGCCACACAAACAAACAAAAAGGGTAGCTATGTAAAATGATACATATGATAATTTGTTTCACCTTTTTACTATCCATAACATCATGTTGTATATTTAAATATACACAATAACATTTACTTCTAAAAATTAGATATTTAAAGTTTTCTGTAGCAGACTTTACCAATGTGCATTGATTATCAATGTGCCTCCACCCACATGCACACAAATGCTTATACATTCTTGCAGATAGACAGAACCATATGGCTCTGTCTGACCAAAATCACTTCTGGACTGATGCATTTAAGAGCTAGTTTGTGATCCTCCTTCTACCTGTTTTTCTTGTATGAGAACAACTAAGTTTCCTTTTGGGATGATAAAGCATTTGTTAGTCTGAGTCTCTAGTGACAGTATTGGTCAGAGACCCTGGATGACATGTTACGTGAGTAAAAATAAGCTTTTGTTGAGTTAAGCCACTGAGATTTTGAAGTTTGTTATTGCAGCACAGTCTATGTTATGACTTCTCAGTGTCACAGTTAACTGAGAAAAAGTTTGACTCCAGCTTTATTAAGATATAACTGACAAATAAAAGTTGTATATATTCAAAGTGTACAATGTGATGATTTGATGTATATGGAGATTGTGTAATGATTGCCACACTCAAGTTAATTAACACAACCCTCACCTGTGTAAGGAAATAGAATGGTAGGTACAGTGAGAGGGTGGTAAAATTATTTATCACCTTCTTTGCATTTCTACATCATTTTGTTCTTACTTCACATATAGCATTTGCCTTACTGAATTGCAGTGTGCATTTTTACATAGTACTCAGTTCCACTAGACAGTGAGATTTTTATTCAGGATTTTGTGTCTAGATGATGCCATATTTATCTTTATAGCCATATACATAATATGGTGGTAGGCAGAGTAGATTCATGGATGTTGTGTAAAATAATGAATCTGTAAGTATACAAAAGCAACTGACAACCGGACACAGTGGCTCACACCTGTAATCCCAGCACTTTGGGAGGCCGAGGCGGGCAGATCATGAGGTCAAGAGATCGAGGCCATCATGGCCAACATGGTGAAACCCCGTCTCTACTAAAAATACAAAAATTAGCTGGGCATCGTGTCGTGTGCCTATAATCCCAGCTACTCGGGAGGCTGAGGCAGGAGAATTGCTTGAACTAGGGAGTGGGAGGTTGCAGTGAGCCCAGATTGCGCCACAGCACTCCAGCCTGGTGACAGAGTGAGACTCCATCTCAAAAATAAATAAATAAATAAATAAAAATTAAAAAAAAAGCAACTGACGCAGGGCCTACACACAATTGGATGTTCAGCAAATTATTGGTTGAATGAATGAAATTTATCTGAATACATGAAAGAATGAAAGAGGCCACTTGTATTAGACTGTTCTCATGCTGCTGGTAAAGACATACCCAAGACTGGCTAATTTATAAAGAGGTTTAATTGACTCACAGTTGCACATGGCTGGAGAGGCTTCACAATCATGGTGGAAGGCAATTGAGGAGCAAAGTCACGTCTTACATGGTGGCAGACAAGAGAGCTTCTGCAGGGGAACTCCTATTTATAGAACTATCAGATCTTGTGAGACTTATTATCTACCAAGAGAACTGTATGGGGGAAACTGCCCCATCATTTAATTATCTCCAACTGGGATCCTCTCACGACACATGGGAATTATGGGAGCTACAATTCAAGGTGAGATTTGGGTGGGGACACAGCCAAACCATATCACCACTGTATACCAGGAAAGAGGGGTGAAGTTACAAAAGTTGTAAACAGGACCCTAAAAGCAAGAGTCAGAAGGTCTCTGAGACAAACTCCATGTATTTAATGATCTGTGAGATGCACCCACATCTCTAAGCTGTAGTAAGAGATGTGTCAGGGAACCAGCTGCTGCTCCCTGGTGGTGGTGTCCTTGGTGGAGGTTGGGGAGGGGTAAGGGCTCTCTGGATGCATGGGTGTGGGGGTGATTTACTTAGTGAGGTTACAGGGCAAGTGGCAGCATATATTAGGAAAGAAGCTATTGTAACAACCTTTATAAGTCTAGGCTTAAGAAAAGCTGTCAAATTTGGATGGGGAAGACAGGCATAGAGAAGAAGGATAATGGTTCTGGAGTCTGAGCTAACCTGATCAGGTGCTCCAGGTATGGCTTGGAGTCTTGGAGGTGGCTATGTTCCAGGACCTGGGAAAGTAGCCTGGATAGGGGTCTGAGCCCGGCTACTGCTTTTGGGTCCAGCTTCCACGCAGTTGCTACTTGGCTACCAGGAGCTCTCCCCATGTGGCTGCAGATATTCCATTATCCAAGCTTCCTAATTGAGTCAGGGATGTCTATTTTTTATGCATCTACTCTGAGATTACTACTAGAAATAACTGTCTCCAGTGCTTGTATTATTTTTATGTTGTGCTTGTGTCATTAATGGTTGTAAGATGAGGTGAGATAGTTAGTGTGCTCAAGCATTGAACTCTGGGGACAGATAGGAGCAACCTGGTTGACCCTGAGCTGCGAGAGATGTGGGGTAGACAATGGACTCTGGCTGTACTAACAAAAGAGGCTCACATTTATTGGACAGTTCCTAGATTTTTGGGAGCTCAGCTAAGGATATTTTCGTAAAAACAAGACTCCTGAATTTAAATCCAGTAGTGGGACTTTGTGAGAATCATTTAATCTTCTCAGGCCTCAGCCTTCTCATCCGAGAAATGGGGATAATGATTCTACTACCTCATGAAGCTGCTATGAGTATTAGGGAGTTAATGAAAAAGAAAAACTTAGAACAATCTGACAGATGGTGAGCCCTCAGTCAATGTTATTGACTTTTGTTGTTATTGTTTAATTCTCACCACAATTCAGTGGGTCCCATTGCTATTCTTACTTTCTCTATGCAGAAATTGGGGGACACGTTCATGAGGTCTGTTAGTGAGGCCACTAGGACAGGAATCTAAGCCTGTCTGAGTTTGGAGCCTTGACTCCAAGCTACTTTACTGAGTTGGATTGTGTCTTCCAAATTTATGGAACCTCAGATTGTGACCTCAATTGGAAACGGGGTCTTTGTAGATATATTGGGTAAGATGAGATCATACTGGATTAGGATGGGCTCTAAATCCAATGTGACTGGTGTAATTATAAGAAAAAGAGAGGCTACACAGAGGCGCTCCCAGGAGAAGCCCATGTAAAGAAAGAGGAGAGATTGGAGTGATGCATCAAGAAGTTAAGGTGGCCGGGCGCAGTGGCTCAAGCCTGTAATCCTAGCACTTTGGGAGGCCAAGGCGGGCAGATCACGAGGTCAGGAGTTCGAGACCATCCTGGCTAACATGGTGAAACCCTGTTTCTACTAAAAATACAAAAAATTAGCCAGGCATGGTGGCGGGCACCTGTAGTCCCAGCTACTCAGGAGGCTGAGGCAGGAGAATGGCATGAACCTGGGAGGCGGAGCTTGCAGTGAACCGAGATCGTGCCACTGCACTCCAGCCTGGGTGACAGAGCGAGACTCTGTCTCAAACAAAACCAAAAACCAAAAAACAAAAAAAACAAAAAAATACTTCAAGCACTGCTGGGAGCCACCAGAACCTGCTAGGAGGCATGGGAGGATTTCTTACACCTCAATTTCAAATTTCTGGCATCCAGCTCTAAGAGAGAGTATGTTCCTGTTCTCTTAAGCCACCCAGTTTGTGCTAGTACTTTACGTCATCTCTAGGAAACCACGATTGCCACTATACTCCTTGCTGGACTGCTAGTCCAGCCCTGGATGGAGCTTCTGTTTTGGGGGATTGAGGGTCTGGGATTCTCTGTGGAGTCTTTCCTGTGTCTGACTGGCAAGCCTATTTTTAACTTTAGCTTGTGAAGTTCATTTTGAGGGATTTTCTCACTTTTCAGTAGGAGTCAGACTTTACACCCCAGAATGCAAGTTTTTAAAATGACAGAACTGCAGAAAGGGCTTGTGAAGATGCCTAGAGGGTAAGAAAAGCTTTTTTTCCTTTGATTATTGAAGTCTTTGGGGAAAATTTAAATCATGATCATCAAAATAATTTCAAACATTGTCATGTCAAGCACTATATTAAGCACATTAAATGAATTATCTCATGTAATCCCATTAAACACCATGAGGTGTTTAATGCTACTATTCTCCCCATTTTCTAGATGAGAACACTGGCTCAGAGTGCAAGCAGTGTGTCACACTAGGGTGAAGGTTAGCTGGGCCATGGCTCTTGCCCCACACCCTTAAATGTCAATCTTAATGCACGGGAGGTTCTCTGGAAGCTTTGGCAGAAGTAAAATCACTGGAAATAGTCAAACTTCATTTGTACCTACTAGTCTATGGTCTCCATTACATTGAATGAGGATGAAAATCAATCCATCCACCTTGAATCCAGCATGGTTTACATGGTTAGAACTCGGGAAAATCAAATTGCTGTTTTCAGCTTGAGAAGCTAAAAAACAAAATGGGAGAACAATAATCAGAGGTTAGTTTGGAATCAGAGGTTTGTACTTTTGTACATTTCAGCAAGAAAACATCAAGATGATGTTAGAGTGTTTCTGCAGCTCAATGTAGGCAAAAATTTTCATAGAGCATTAACAAAACTTTTAAACTAGGAATGAAACTGACAATATAGTGAGTACCTTTGAAGTGCCAGACCCTTCTTTATACATATTTTCACATTAATTCTTACTATAACCTTCAAGGTGGGCATCAAATATCCCCATTTTATACATAATAAAAGAGGGGTTTGAAGATGTTATGTGACCTGCATTAGGCAAAAAAGTCCTCATCTCTCTGACTCCAAATGATACTTATAATTAATATGCACTTGGCAATTATGTTCCAGAAATTATTTTAAAGGATTTAACATAGGTTGACTCATTTTATCCTCACAGAAATCCTAAGAGATAGGTTTTGTTATCATCCCTGTGTTAAAGTGGAGGCTGCATAGTATTTAATATGGTTTGGCTTTGTCACCATCCAAGCCTAATCTTGAATTGTAGTTCCCATAATCCTATGGTGTGAAAGGGACCCGGTGTGTGATAATTGAATCATGGGAAAGGCTTTTTCCTGAGCTGTTCTCCTGATAGAAAATAAGTTTCATGAGATCTGATGGTTTTGTAAAAGTGAGCTCCCCTGTACATGTTCTCTTGCCTGCTGCCATGTAAGATGTGGCTTTGTTCCTCTTTCACCTTCTGCCATGATTGTGAGTCCTCTCCAGCCATGTGAAACTGTGAGTTCACTAAATCTCTTTTTCTTTATAAACTACTAAGTCTTGGTATGTCTTTATTAGCAGCATGAGAACGGACTAATACAGTGTTCCATGGTGTATATGTACCACATTTTTCTTTATCCAGTCTACCATTGATATATCATGGAACACTATGCAGCCAAGAAAAAGAATGAGATCATGTCTTTGCAGGGACATGGATGGAGCTGGAGGACATTTTCCTTAGCAAATTAACACGGGAACAGAGAACCAAATACCACATGTTCTCACTTATAAGTGGGAGCTAAATGATGAAAACACATGGACACACAGAGGGGAACAACATAGGCTGGGGCCTTTTGGAAGGTAGAGGATGGGAGGAGGGAGAGGATGAGCAAAAATAACTAATGGGTACTAGGCTTAGTACTTGGGTGATAAAATAATCTGTACAATAAACCCCCATGACACAAGTTAACCTATGTAACTAACCTGCACTTGTACCCCTGAACTTAAAATAAAAGTTAAAAAGTCTAAATTTACACATTTAAAAAAATGAACAAATAAAATGGAGGCATTCAGGTGGATTAGGTTACTGTTCCGGGTCACCATTTGGCAAAACCAGAATTTGAACCCAGGTGGCCTGTTCCAGAGCCTGTGCTCTTTGACCTTTTAAGTTCTCAAACAAACAGCATGCAGTTGATTAGGAGCAGCAACTGTAGCAGTAAAAGTAACAAAAAATAATGTGTAGCTGGGGTAAGAAATTTTGTTACTCAGAATTTCTCTCAGATGGTCTGTCCTGACATGAGAGGATGGTAAGGGAGTAGGTCAGACCATAAAGATGGAAGAAGTAGAATTTCCTGGTAGGGAGAGATGGGATAACTAGGAGGGATGGGAGAGGGAGAGAGGGCCTGGAGGAGGCAGGCATTTATGTGCTCTATCATAGCTCAACAGTGTTGGGCAGACACTGAAAAGTGGCCTGAGTAGATGTAGAGCTGGCCAGAAGCAACACTGGAGGAGGGTGGAGCCCAAGATGAGGAAGAGATTGGGAGAATGTAATTGTCCTGAAATTAGGAGAAAAATCTCTGAGAAAGGCACAGAGTTTGAGAGGTGATGGCTTTGGGATTGAGGGAGCTGAAGGCAGATGAACCAGATTTTCAAGGGTATGGGAATGCCCACTGACTGACTTCCTGAGTTGAAAATGGTATTCAGATATGGATCAACCTATTCCTCTAGGACTCTTGCTATAATTATTTATTAATCTGGTTTTCTCTGTGGAACCATTATCTTCTTAATCATGTCATGTTCTCTTGCAGCCAAGGACTTGGGGATAGTGGAGTGGGGAAAGAATGAACATATTTGTGATGACTGCTATGTGCTATGATCCTAGGTACATTGCATATTTCTGTCCTACCTGGAACAACCAACAGTGCTAAGTAAGAATAATTATCCCAATTTGACAGGTGAGGATAATCAGTTTCAAAGAGGTTACTTTCCTAACATCATTAAGCTAAGTGACTTGCCCCAAATAATAAAAAAAATTTTTTAAATTTATATAGAATGAAAAAAGAGCTCGCATAACCAAGACAATACTAAGCAAGCAAACAAACAAACAAACAAACAACAAAACAACAAAAACTGGAGGAATCACTCTACCCAACTTCAAGCTATATTACAAGGCTACAGTAAACGAAACAGCATGGTAGTGGTACCAAAACAGGCACATAGACCAGTGAAACATAACAGAGAACTCAGAAATAAAACTGCACATCTACAACCATCTGATGTTCAACAAACCTGACAAAAACAAGAAATGGGGAAAGGACTCCCTATTTAATGAATGGTGTTGGGAGAACTGGCTAGCCATGTGCAGAATAGCTTCCTTACACCTTATACAAAAATTAACTCAAGACGGATTAAAAACTTAGATGTAAAATCCAAAACTATAAAAATCCTAGAAGAAAATCTAGGCAATACCATTCAGGACATAGGCATGGGCAAAGATTTTAAGATGAAATCACCAAAAGCAATTGCAACAAAAGCAAAAATTGACAAATGGTATCTAATTAAACTAAGGAGCTTATCCACAGCAAATGAAACTATCATCAGAGTAAACAGACAACCTACAGAATGGGAGAAAATTTTTGCAATCTATCCATCTGACAAAGGTCTAATATCCAGAACCTACAAGGAACTTAAGCAAACTTACAAGAAAAAAGCAAACAACCCCATTAAAAAAATGGGCAAAGGATATGAACAGACACTTCTCAAAAAAATACATACATGTGGCCAACAAACATGAAAAAAAGCTCAACATCACTGATCATTAGAGAAATGCAAATCAAAACCACAATGAGATACCATCTCACGCCAGTCAGAATGGCAATCATTAAAATGTCAAGAAACAACAGATGCTGGCAAGGTTGCAAAGAAATAGGAATGCTTTTACACTGTTGGTGGGAATGTAAATTAGTTCAACGACTTTGGAAGAGAGTGTGGTGATTCCTCAAAGATTTAGAACCAGAAATATCATTTGACCCAGCAATCCCATTGCTGGGCATATACCCAAAGCAATATAAATCATTCTGTTATAAAGATACATGCACATATATGTTCATTGCAGCACTATTTACAATAGTAAAGACATGGAATCAACCCAAATGCCTATCAATGATAGACTGGATAAAGAAAATGTGGTACATATTCACCATGGAAGACTATACAGCCATAAAAAGGAATGAGATCATGTCCCTTGCAGGGACATGGATGAAGCTGGAAGCCATTGTCCTCAGCAAACTAATGCAAAAACAGAAAACTAACCACCACTTGTTCTCACTTATAAGTGGGAGATGAATAATGACACACATGAACTCAGGGAGGGGAACAACACTCACTGAGGCCTGTTGCAGGAGGGCAGGGGAGGAAGGCATTAGGGAAAAGAGCTAATGCATGTTGGACTTAATACCTAGGTGATGGATTGTTAGGTACAGCAAACCACCATGGCACACATTTTCCTGTGTAACAAACCTGCACATCTTGCACATGTACCCTGGAACTTAATAATAATAATAATAATTAAATAATTAAAAATAAATAAATAAATAGAAAATAACTTGCCTAAGAAGTTGACAAACAGGTTTGATGACTTTCCCAAAGTCCCTCATTTTTCTGACTCCAAAGTTACACTCTTCTCTTTCCCCCATTGCTACCTTCTCATATCCCAGAGCCTCCCTTTGTTCCTTCAGCACCAACACAGAGCTGAATTCTTCCTAGATACTCAATAAACATTTCTCTTAAATGAGTAACTGTGAGATGACCAAGGTTAGCACCAGGATGGGCTTTTCCCATTTTTTATTTTCTAGAAGTTTATTCAGGAGGGACACTAGATATCCTGGAAACGAAAGGTAATTCAGGTAATAATTTTACCTCTAATAATGTGAATTTTACATAATTCCCTCCTAAGCTCTCAAGATCCTACTCATTGAAGCATGCTACTTTTTTTATTAGCTATTTCTGGAAGTGTTTCAGAGTTAATAGAAGAACCATAATGATCAGGTAGATTTTTTTACCAGATGCATGCAGAGTATGAAAACTCTGCTTCATTGTCTCTCTTGCTTATCTGTGACTTTGTAAAAAGGTCATCACTTTTCTAGGCCTCAGTACCCTTTCAGAATAATGGGGATGTTAATGCTTTCATTAATTTTAAATAAAATGTACTTAAGTGAATCTTTAAGGTTTCTACCAGAGGGGAGGACAAATTCTGAGATTTTTAAAATTTTTTAAACAGCTCTTTTTAATTATAATTGATACACAAAGAACTGTGTATATTTCGTGTGTAAAATTCGATGCACTTGGACATATGCATCACCATATGGTGATGCCATTGTGATACCATCGCCACAGTCAAGGTAACAGACAAAACCGACACTTCCAAAAGTGTTCTTACCACAAAAATAACAATGAAAAAAAAAAAAAAGGCACAAGAAAACATTGGGAAATCCTGTGATGTGGAGGCAGGCACCTGCTTTAGAGTCCTGGCTGTTTAAGTCCTTGTCTGTATAAATTGGATTCTTGAATACATTCTTAACATTTTAACATTTCTATTTCCTTAATTGTTAAAGTGATTTTAAAAACCACCCTCCAGGTTATGAGTGGCTCCTTCTGGAGTTTTGTAATGAGGAGCTTGGCAAACATTTCTAGCCTGGACCTCTGCACCAGCTTTCTAGGTGGTGTCCCCACCCAAGGTCATGTCATAATGCTGATCCTTCTCCACACCTGTATTAGTTCATTCTTACACTGCTATAAGGACATATCTGAGACTGAGTAATTTATAAAGAAAAGAGGTTTAATTGACTCACAATTCTGCCAGGCTGGGGAAGCCTCAGGAGACTTACAGTCATGGCAGAAGGGGAAGCAGCCATGTCCTTCTTCACAAGGCAGCAGGAGAGAGAAGAATGAGTAAAGAGGGAAAGCCCCTTATAAAACCATCAAATCTCATGAGAACTCATTCACAATCATGAGAACAACAGTATGGGGGTAACCATGCCCATGATTCAATTACCTCCCACCAGGACCCTCCCATGAAATGTGGGGATTATGGGAACAACAATTCAACATGAGATTTGGGTAGGGACACAGCCAACCCATATCAACACCACAGCTAGGAGCACATCAAAACATGGATCAGATCCCATCTCTCTCCTGCTTAAAGCCCTCTAAGTGAAAGTAAGGTGACTGCAGAAGCAAGCACTAGGCATTCTCTGTGAGAGAATCAATTCCTGCCTGGCATTGTCTGCTGGAGTCATTTTAATGAAATTTACAGTTTCTCTAAACCTCAGTTTCTGCATCTGTAAAGGGAGAGCAGCAACACTTATCTTGGAACAGCTATGCTCACACAGCCTGCTGTTGACCTATTGAGGCAGTTGTTAGTTTGTATTATTATTGCTTCTTTACCTGGCTATTATCACTGTGATGCTCTAAGTTGCACTAGGACAAGGCTCTTATTGACTGTGTACTCCTGTCTCCCCAGATATCTAGCACAGGGCCTGAAACAGAATAGTATTAAACTGATATGTTTAGACTGTCCAGCTGAAGTCTCTAACAGCAAGGATTGTGTATTATCAACCACTGTATTCCTATTTCCTGGTACTAGGTTATTTTGTCTCCCCCTTTTCTTTCCCATTGTTGAGATCTCTGCAGTGGCTCTCCTGAAGACAGCAAATCAGGACAAGCACAGCCCAGAAGGTTTGAGAGATAGAGCATAGGCCACACTGGCAGGACAGTTTCAGACTCATCATTTCTAGGAGTGGTGAATTAGTTTTTTTTTTTGAGACAGACTCTCGCTCTGTCACCTAAGCTGGAGTGCAGTGGCGTGATCTTGGCTCACTGCAAGCTCCACCTCCTGGATTCAGGCCATTCTCCTGCCTCAGCCTCTTGAGTAGCTGGGACAACAGGTGCCAGCCCCCACACCAGGCTATTTTTTGTATTTTTAGTAGAGATGGGGTTCCACCATATTAACCAGGATGGTCTCGATCTCTGGACCTCGTGATTAACCAGGATGGTCTCGATCTCTGGACCTCGTGATCCATCCGCTTCAGCCTCCCAAAGTGCTGGGATTACAGGTGTGAGCCACCGTGCCCAGCTGGTGAATTAGTTTTCTATTGCTGCAAAGCAAACTATCCCAAACTTAGTGGCTTGAAAGAGCTAGCATTTATTAGCTCAGCTTCTGTGGGTCTAGAGTCTGGACACAGATTAGCTGGATCTTCTGCTTCAGAGTCTCACAAAGCTTGAATCAAAGCATCAGCCAGGACTGCATCTCCTCTGAGGTTCAACTGGGAAGGAACAGTTTCTGAGCTCATGTGGTTGTTGGCAGCATTCAATTTCTTGTGAGCTATTGGTCAGAGGCCACCTTCAGTTTCCAGAGGTCTCCTTCAATCCTTCCCTAGATGTGTCCTGTTTGTCCCTAGAGATCCAGTTTCTACCTGCTTGGTGCCCCAGGAAGCTGACTTCTGTGGAGTGCGTCAACTGAGCTCTTTGCTGTCCAACTTCTGGTTGGGTTTGACCAAGGGGAGAAACCAGCAGGAGATACAGAGAAGGAAGAAGCTTCATCTGTGTCCATTCCCCTCGATCCTTCTCTTCCAGGCCTTGAGTTGCCTGTTTATTTCTAAGCAAACATTACAGAATTATTTTCTCCAGCTGCTTTCAGCTCCAGCTACTGTGCCTGGATTCTTGTAATTGCTTCTCCCCTTGCTACTTAGGGTGGCAATGTCTCCCCTGGTTTGTTACCCCAGGGGGGCTTCATCATCCCTGTTGGTTTCCCTTAATCTGCTCACATCTTTGCAAATATTCCCTTTATAAATTTTCCTTATTTACCCCATTTGTCTGTGCCAGGACCCTGATATAACCTCCTTTGACTAAAGCATCCTGACTTTAATCTACTACAGGTTCAGTACCCCTTATCCAAAATGTTTGGGACCAGAAGTCTTTCAAATTTTGGATTGTTTTTATTTTGGAATAGTTTAATTATACTTACTGGTTCAGCATTTCTAATCTAAAAAATCCCAAATCATCTACTACAGCGTGGCTATTCCCATAGCTCTTATTTACAAATATCAAACAGAAAGAAACAGGGTCAGCAACAGTTGGTTAAAAATTGCCTTGCTTTTAAAAAATCCTTACATTTTTATTGTAAGTAAGGGTAAGTACCTACCACCACCACATCTCTTAGTGTAATTCTCCTTTATGCTACACTTAGATAATTATATGGACTTTTATTGACTTTAAAAATTATGTGTAATAGTAGGCTATATTATTATATATGAACTTCATTTCTAAAGGAGTCATTAGATTTATATGTAATAAGATAGCAGTGTTGGATCTGATGAGGCTGATCACTCCTCTTAGATACATCTGTATCTTTCATGTTCCCTTGACTGTGGCTGGCATACAGCAGGAGCTCAGTAAGTGTTAAAGAACTGAGTGGGTGGATAAATTATCTGCCTGCAACATTAGTTTAAGTTTCTTGGTGGACACTGCTGTGTGTTGTTTGAATGGCACATCTTTAGGCAGAGATCACCATCCCTACATCACTGGCTTCTGGGACTGGGGACAATTTATGCAACATTCTATTCCCTGAGAATAAGGCAAATTCTACACTGAGAGAACTTTTGCAGGTGGCCTTTTTTTGGGGAGATGAAACACTTTCTTGTTTTCTCAGTGTAAATCTATTAAGAAAAGGATTGCACCTTGATATTAATGAGCTCAGGAATGGAACTTAAAAACAACACAAAACAAGCAAAGTGTTCCTAGTATTGTTTGGGTATACAGAAGTCTCCCTTGAAGGGGAGACTTTATATATCCCTGAAGGGTGTATGTTCCAAGACATCTAGTGGATGCGTGAAGGCACAAACCGCACTAAACCCTATATTTTCCTATACATATGATCAAGTTTAATTGATAAATTAGATACACTATTAGATTAAAAACCATAATAAAATAGAACAATTATAATTAAATTCTGTAATAAAAGTTATGTGAATTGTGTTTGTCCCTTTTTTCTCAAAATGTTTTACTGTAGTATTCACTGGGTAACTGAAACCACAGAAAGCAAAATCGTGGATAAAAGGTAATATGGTTTGGCTGTGTCCCCACCCAAATCTCATCCTGAATTGTAGCTCTCATAATTCCCATGTGTTGTGGGAGGGACTAGGTGTGAGATAATTGAATCATGGGGGTGGTATCCCCTATACCGTTCTCATGGTAGTGAATAAGTCTCATGAGATCTGATGGTTTTGTAAGGGGGAACCCCTTTTGCTTGGTTCTCATTCTCTCTTCCCTGCTGCCATGTAAGATGTGACTTGCTCCTCCTCGCCTTCCACCATGATTGTGCGGCCTCCCTAGCCATGTGGAACTGTGCCAATTAAACCTCTTTCCTTTATAATTACTGAGCCTCAGATATGTCTTTATTAGCAGTGTGAGAACAGACTAATACAAAGGGGAACTACTGTATGTTGCTCCTAGGGACCATTGATTTTCCCACTACTTAGACTTCTTTCCTGTGCATGTCTTCAGTTGCTTCCTCTATTCTTCTCTGGAAATGATTTCATGTCCCCCATATTTATCAGTCCTCCCCAACCAGCCCAATGTGTCTTTTGGGTAGTGACATTGCTTTCTATCTTGTTGTGTCTCTGAGGTTGTGTCTCCAGGAGATTTGCACTAGCTGCTAGATGTGCAATGAATGCTTGTAGGTAAATCTTTAACCAGGAAATTATCTTGGAAGCTCAACCTTTCCATGTTTCCAAAGAGTAAATCGGAAATTACAGAGGTGTGATTACTTGCCTCAGGTTATAGGGATGGTTAGTGACAGAGCTGGACCAAAAGGCCTTGAATCAGGATTCTCTGTATATAAAATTTTGTGATTTAGAGGGAGGAGAATACAAATAAAATATTTCTTAAGCTAAAATGTAAAGATGTGATTATTCTGGTTAATAAAAATTCAGAATATATATTTTATGTACACTGAACTTACACATATAATACATACATAGTTATAGCTTTCATTTAAAATAATACAGTCCGTTGAAAGGCCCTATCAAAGTATGGAGATAATTTGCATAAAATATACATATTAAATACAAAAAGGAAATAGTAAAAATGAAAAAAAACTGGAAAGAAGAAAAGAACTCAATGTGCCAAGTAATTTACATACTGACAGCAAGTTTATTTGAATTGAACATAGAAATGTATGTAAATTGGCCCGCCTATTTAAGAAAAGATATGCAAATAGATGTCCACAGAAATCTGCTACCCTTCATGTTGAAGTAGAAAACAAGATGCTTAATTTCTGCCCAAATTATTATTTTTTCTTTCCAGAATGTCCTCTCAGGAAACTCTAGCAACAAATTCTTCCATGTCTAGCATTTAGCCATTCATTCATTCATGTAACTGTCTTACATGGTTCTGAGCCAGGCATTATATAGGGTGCTGAAGTTACAAAGGTGAGTAAGACACAGAAAGTTCTAGTCCTTGAGGATCTCAAAATCTAACGGGAACAAAAGATGTAGATGGTGTCTTATGACCACTGGGATCCTTATGCACTGGGAATACATGTGCTCAATGTACAAAAGCACTTGGGATATGTATGTTGTTTTATATATAACATAAAATGGCAGTGGTGCATATAATAAGGTTGACAGTGACTCTATTGATATCTCATATTCATGATGTTTCCATGACAGCCAGTGACCTCCTCTGTCAACTTTCCCATTTTTCTTTGAGTCCCCTTCTCTTATTGCTTCTCCATCTTTTCTAAGTCCTCATTTTGGGTTCAACATTTTCAAGTGCCTCCTGACTGTCTTTAAGCCTAACCACAATCTGTATAGTCTTTCTAAGCCTATTCCTCTGCAATTCTGTATCGATCTTTCTATAAAATGGGTCACAGGAATGAAACTAAAAGAAAAAAAAGACGAGAAAAAGGAAATGTGTTTCTCTTGAAGAATTTTCTTTCAAAAAGTGTAAGATTTGGGAGGGGACACGAATTCAAAATTTCATTTAGTACCTTCATAATTATGTGATCATAAGTCACAACCACTTTTGAATAAACCACAGGGAAGAGTCATGAGGACGACATGAAATAATGCAAGTAAAGCAAATTTATGTTTCCATCCTAGGCCCTTCCCTAAAACTCCAGGCTCATATAAGCAACTGACTATGTGACAGCTCTACTTGAACATCTTAGATTCATCTCAAAACATATCTAAAACTGAATTGCTGATATTCTCCCCCAAAGCTGTTCCATGCATCTCTTTACTTGTATATTTTAATGGCCACTCTATATTTCTAGTTGCTCAGACCAAGCCCTTGGAATCATCTATTACTCTTCTCTTTGGTCTTTCATGCCTCATATATAATAAATAAGAAAATCTCATTGTCTCCTCCTTCAAAACATAACCAGAATCCAACCATTTTTATGAACTGCACCGCTATCATACTGGCAGCATCACACAGTTTCTCACCTCAGTTGTGATAGCCTCTTTAGAACTCTCCCTACGTTGACAATGATGCCTGTAAATAGGCATACCTAAGACATTGCAGGTTTGGTTCCACACCACCATAATAAGGCAAACATCTCCATAGGTTGAGTAACATAAATTTGTTTGTTTCTCAGTACATGTAAAAATCATGTTTACACAAGTGTAGCCCATTGAGTGTGCACTAGCATTGTGTCTAAAAAACAATATATATATCTTAATTAAAAATATGTTATTGCTAAAATATATAATGATAATCTGTGCATTCAAGTCATAATCTTTTTGCAGGTGGAGGGTCTTGATGTTGATGACTGCAGACAGATCAGGGTGGTAGTTGCTGAAGGTTGAGGTGGCTGTGTCAGTTTCTCAAAATAAGACAACAATGGTGTTTGCAGTATCGACTGACTCTTTTTAAAAAAATTTTGTCACCAAAGATTTGTCTGTAGCATGTGATGCTGTTTGATACCATTTTACCCACAGCAGAACTTCCTTCAAATTTGGAGTCAACCCTAACAAACCCTGATGATACTTTATCAAGTAGGTTTATGTAATATTCTGAATCATTTCTTGTTATTTCAGCAATGTTCACAGCATCTTCACCAGGTGTAGATCACATCTCAAGGAGCCATTTTTTCCCCCCTCATCCATAAGAAGTAACTCCTCATTGGCTCAGGTTTTATCATGGGATTGCAGCAATTCAGTCACGTCTTCAGGCTCCAGTTTTTTGTTTGTTTGTTTGTTTGTTCATTTTGAGACAGGGTCTAGCTCTGTCACCCAGGCTGGAGTACAGTGGCGTGATCTTAGCTCATTGCAACCTCTGCCTCCAGGGCTCAAGCCATTCTCCCAAGTAGCTGGGGATATAGCTGTGCACCACCACACCTGGCTATTTTTTTAGATTTTATTTTTGTAGAGATGGGGTTTCACCATGTTGCCCAGGCTGGTCTGGAACTCCTGAGCTCAAGAAATCCTCCCACCTCGGTCTCCCAAAGTGCTGGGATTACAGTAGTGAGCCACTGTGCCTGGCCTCAGGCTTCACTTCTTATTCTAGCTATTTTGCTATTTCCACCATGTCTGCAGTGCCTTCCTCACTGAAGTCTTGAACTCCGAGGATTTGAATCAAGTTTTTCCAAATGCCTGTTAATGTTGATATTTTTACTTCCTCCCATGAATCATGAATGTTCTTAATGGCACCTGGAATGCTGAATCTTTCCCCGAAGATTACTGAATTACTCTGCCCAGATACATCAGAGCAATCACAATTTATGGTACCTGGAGCCTTACAAAATGTAATTTTTAAATAATAAGATTTGAAACTCAAAATTAGTCCTTGATCCATGGGTTGTAAATAGGTATTGGTTAGAAGACATGAAAACAACATTAATTCTTTTGTACATATCTATCAAAGCCCTTAGGTGACCGGGTGCATTGTCAATGACCAGCAATATTTTGAAAGGAATCTTTTCTTTTTTGAGCCATAGACCTCAACAATAAGCTTAAAATATTCAGTAATTCAGGTTGTAAACAGATGTGTTGTCATCCAGTCTTTGTTGTTCCATTATACAGCACAAGCCGAGTAGCATCATTGTTAAGGGCCTTACAATTTTCAGGATGATAAATGTGTATTGGCAATGCACGAAAGTTACCAGCTGCATTAGCCCTTATTAATCAGCCAGGCCTTTTGTGCTTTGAAGCCAAGAATTGACTTTTCTTCCCTAGCTATGAAAGTCCTACATGACATCTTCTTCCAGTATTAGGCTGTTTTGTCTGCACTGAAAATCTGTTATTAGTGTAGGCACCTTCATCAATTATTTTAATTAGATCTTCTGGAGAACTTGCCGCAGCTTCTTCATTAGCACTTGCCGCATCGCCTTGTACTTTTATGTCACGAAGACAGCTTCTTTTCTTAAACCTCATGAACTAATCTCTTCTAGCCTTTAATTTTTTTTTCCTCACCTTTCTCAGTCTTCATAGAATTGAAGAGAGTTAGGGCCTTTTTCTGGATTAAGTTTTGGCTAAAAGAAATGTTGTGGTTGGTTTGATCTTTTATCCAGATCATTAAAACTTTCTTCATTTCAGCAATGAGACTGTTCTGGTTTCTTATCATTTGTGTATTCATGGGAGCAGCACTTTTAAGTTCCTTCAAGAACTTTTCTTTTGCATTCACAACTTGGTTGACTGGCACAAGGGACCCAACTTCCAGCCTGTCTTGGCTTTTTACATGCCTTCCTCACTAAGTTGAATTATTTCTAGGTTTTGTTTAAAGCGAGAGATGCGAGACTCTTCCTTTCACTTGAATAGATAAGCCATTGTAGGCGTATTAATTGGCCTAATTTCAAGATTGTCGTGTCTCAGGGAATAGGGAGGCCTGAGGAGAGGAAGAGAGATGTGTGTGTGAGGGAAGGGAACCAATCAATGGAGCAGTCAGAACACACACAACATTTATTGATTAAGTTCACCATCTTACATGGATGCAGTCAGTGGCATCCCAAAACAATTACAATAGTAACATCAAAGGTCATTGATTGCAGATCTCCATGACAGATATAATAGCAATAAAAAAGTTTAAACTATTGCAATAATTACCAAAATGTGACATAGAGACACAAAATGAGCACATACTATGGAAAAATGGTGTCGATAGACTTGCCACAAACCTTCATTTTGTAAAAACACAATTCTGTGAACAGCTGTGAAAAGAAGCACCATAAAATGAGTTATGCCTATAGTTGGTTCTCAGGAGAGAAGGCAATATAATGTTTCAAAATCTTAAGTCAGGTCATGTCACCGCTCAAACCCTGCGATGACTCCCCATTTCATTCGACATAAAAGCAAAGCTTCACAATGACCAGTGGGGGCCTGTGTGAAGTGGCCCCTCATACCCTCTCTGACCTCAGCCCTCTGCTCTCTCTCTGTCCTTGCACTTTCTTATCTGGCCATCTTGATTCCTCACTGTTCCTTAATTTGCCCACACAAGCAGTTGCTGTGGGACCTTTGCACTAGCTGTCCCACTGCCCAGTACCCCCTCTTTTTCATGTACTTGAATGGCTCATTTTTTCTACTTTTTTCAAGTTTTTGCTCAGATTTCACCTTCTCAATAAAACCTAATGGGACCACCAAACACTACATTTCTCTCACCAGTCCTCTTGATTCCCCTTGTGTTGCTATGTTTTCTGTTTCTTTGTTTTGTTTTGTTTTGTTTTGTTTGTTTGAGATGTAGTTTCACTGTTGTTGCCCAGGCTGGAGTGCAATGGTGCAATCTCGGCTCACCGCAACCTCTACCTCCTGGGTTCAAGCAATTCTGCTGCCTCAGCCTCCTGAGTAGCTGGAATTAAAGGCATGCACCACCACGCCCAGATAATATTTGTATTTTTAGTAGAGACGGGGCTTCTCCATGTTGGTCAGGCTGGTCTGAACTCCTGACCTCCAGGTGATCCGCCTGCCTGGGCCTCCCAAAGTGCTGGGATTACAGGTGTGAGCCACCATGCCCGGCCACGATGTTTTTTAATAACACCTAACCTCTTTTTAATGAGCTAGAAAATATATTCATTGAGTCTGTTTATTTTTAATTGTATATTATCCCCACAATATGAAGTCACTCCCACCAAGGGCAGTGATTTTGTGTGTTTTGTATACTAATATGCCTCAGTCTATATCTACAAACATATTCGGAGATCTATAAATATTTGCCAAGTGAGAGTACCTGGCTTACGGCAAGAGCTCAATTATGATCAGTTTTCTCTTTCCTGTCTCATCTGCAAGTGAAAAGCTACAGAATGTTTGTTAGAATCAAAAGATGTCACCAGCTGTCTTTCCTCCCTGTCCTTGCTGTTGACAAGTCCCCATTCAGTGTGCGAACTGTCACTGCTCCTGAGGTGACCTTTTCCACCTGGGAAGGCATTCGTTGCTCCTGACGTGGATTCATCTCACATTAGGACAAATGCCATGCCTCTTCTCCTCTTCGTGCCAGATGCCATGTTCCACTGCATCTCATGAACAGAAGTCTTGTACTCCTCACCAGGAAAACACTGATCCTCTTTTCTGTTTCCTCTTCACTTGGCAGACTGCCATCCAGGCCCTCAGTTTCACAGTTTTTCTTTGTTGAAAGGATTTTCTTTGCTTACGTGTGAGAAGTTTTTGCCTTCCTGGTTACATCCATTGTGGCTTCTGAGCCTATTTGGGTTGTCTCTGCCAGGACTAATCTTCCTGACGTAGGCCTTGCATAAAACAGAATGCACAGTGGACTATCACTAACATTATGTTGCCCAAACAATGAATGTTATATTATAGTTTACAAAGCCCCTTTCTATTCATTCACTTACTCATTTGGTCTTGCTTTTTTATATATAAATTCAACTTTTATTTTAGATTCAGGTGGTACATGTGCAGATTTCTCACATGGGTATATTGTGTGATGCTGATGTTTGAGATACAAATGACTCCATCAACCAGGTATTGAGCATCAACCGGGTATTGAGCATATACCCAACAGTTTTTCAAATGTTGCCCCACTCCCTCCCTCCTGCCTTTAGTAGTCCCTAGTGTCTGCTGTTGCCATATTTATGTCCATGAACACCAAATGTTTAGGTCCCTCTTAAAAGTGAGGACATGCGGTATTTGGTTTTCTGTTCCTACATTAATTTGCTTAGGAAAATGGCCTCCAGCTGCATTCATGTTGCTGTAAACCTGTGATTTCATTCTTTTTAAGGCCTGCATAGTATTCCATGGTGTATATGTACCACATTTAAGTAATACTTTTATAATTTTTGTGTGTACAGAGTAGGTATATCTATTTATGGGGTACATGAGATGTTTTAATAGAGGCATTCAATGTGAAATAGGCACATCATGAAGAATGGGGTATCCATTCCCTCAAGCATTTATCCTTTGGGTTACAAACAATCCAATTACAATCAAGTTATTTTAAAATGTACAATTAAATTATTATTGACTAGAGTCACCCTGTTGTGCTATCAAACAGTAGGTCTTAGACATCCTTTCTATTTTTTTTTAACCCATGAACCATCTCCATCCCCCACTCAGCTCTCCTCTATCCTTGTCAGCCTCTGGCAACCGTCCTTCTACTCTCTATATCCATGAGTTCAATTGTTTTAATTTTCAGATCTCACAAATAAGTGAGAACATGTGTTATTTGTCTTACTGTCCTGCTTATTTCACTTAACATAATGATCTCCAGTTCCATCCATGTTGTTACAAATGACTGGATCTCATTCTTTTTATGGCTAATTAGTGTTATATTGCATATATGTACCATGTTTTCTTTATCTATTTATCTATTTATAGACATCAGTTGCTTCCAAATCTTGGTTATTGTAAACAGTGTTCCAACAAACATAGGAGTGCAGATGTATCTTCAATATACTGATTTCCTTTCTTTTGGGTCTATACCTAGCAGTGGGATTGCTAAATCATATAATAGTTCAATTTTTAAATTTTTGAAGAACTTCTTAACTGTTCTCCATAGTGATAGTGATTGTACTAATTTACATTCCCACCAACAGTGTACAAGGGTTCCCTTTTCTCCACATCCTTGCCAGCATTTGTTATTGCCTGTATATTGGATATAAGCCACTTTAACTGGGGTGAGATAATATCTCATTGTAGTTCTGATTTGCATTTCTCTGATGATCAATGATTTTGAGCACCTTTTCATATGACTGTTTGTCATTTGTATGTCTTCTTTTGAGAAACATCTATTCAGATCTTTTGCCTATTTTTGTTCAGATTATTAGATCTTTTCCTATAGAGTTGTTTGAGCTACTTATATATTCTGATTACTAATCCATTGTCAGATGCATAGTTTGCAAACATTTTCTTCTATTCTGTGAGTTGTCTCTTTAGTTTGTTGATTGTATCCTTTGCTGTGCAGAAGCTTTTTAACTTGATGTTATCTCGTTTGTCCGTTTTTGCTTTGGTTGCCTGTGCTTGTGGGGCATTACTCAAGAAATCTTTGCTCAGATCAATGTCCTGGAGATTTTCCCCAATGTTTTCTTGTAGTATTTTCATAGTTCTAGGTCTTAGATTTAAGTCTTTGGTCTATTTTTATTTGATTTTTGTATGTAGTGAGAGATAGGAGTGTAGTTTTATTCTTCTGCATATGGATATCCAGTTTTCCCAGTACCACTTATTGAAGATACTATTTTTTCCCCAGTGTGTGTTCTTGGCACCTTGTTGAAAATGAATTTACTGTAGATGTGTCAAATTGTTTCTGGGTTCTCTACTGTATTCCATTGGTCTATGTGTCTGTTTTTATGGCAGAACCATGCTGTTTTGGCTACTATAGCTCTGTAATATAATTTGAAGTCAGGTAATGTGATTCCTTCAGTTTTGTTCTTTTTGCATAGGGTAGCTTTGGGTATTCTGAGTCTTTTCTGGTTTCATACAAATTTTAGGACTACTTTTCCTACTTTTATGAAGAATGTCATTGGTATTTTGTTAGGGATCACATTGAATCCATAGATTGCTTTGGGTAACATGACATTTTAACAATAATGATTCCTCCAATCCATTAAAATGGAATATCTTTCCATTTCTTCATGTTGTCTTCAGTTTATTTCATCATTGTTTTACAGTTTTCATTATAGAGATCTTCCATTTTTGGTTAAGTTAATTCCTAGGCATTTGTTTTTATGTGTGGCTATTGTAAATTATATTACCTTTAAAATTTCATTTTCATATTTTTCACTGTTGGCATATAGAAATGATATTGATACTTGAATGTTGATTTTGTATCCTGCATCTTTACTGAATGTATCAGTTCTACTAGTTTTCTTGTGGAGTTCTTAGGTTTTTCTAAATATAAGATCATATCATCTGCAAACAAAGATAATTTGACCTCTCTTTCTAATTTGGATGCCCTTTATTTTTTTCTCTTCTCTGCTTACTCTAGCTAGGACTTCCAGTATTATATTGAATAACAGTGGAGACAGTGGATATTCTTGATGTGTTCCAGATGTTAAAGGAAAGGCTTTCAGTTTTCCCCCATTCAGTAAGATACTATCTGTGGTTTTGTTATTTATGGCTTTTATTGTGTTGAGGCACGTTCCTTCTATCCCCAGTTTTTTGAGGGTTTTTTTTTTTATCATGAAAGGAATGCTGAATTTTATCACAGGGTTTTTCAACATCAATTAAAATATCATATAGTTTTGTCTTTCATTCTGTTACTATATCACATTGATTGATTTGATATTCCTTGCATCCCTGGAATAAATCCCACTTGTTCATGATGAATGATTTTTCTAAAGTATTGTTAAATTCGGTTTGCTAGTATTAAGGATCTTTACACCAATATTCCTCAGATATATTGGCCTGTAATTTTTTTTATGTGTCTTTGTCTGGTTTTGATATCACGGTAATACCAGCCTCATAGAATGAGTCTGGAAGTAGTCCATCCTCCTCTATTTTTCTAAATCGTTTGAGCAGAATTGGTGTTAGTCCTTTAAATGTTTGGTAGAATTCAGCCATAACACCCTCAGATCCTGGGCTTTCCTTTGATGGGAGACATTTCAATGTGGCTTCTATCTCATTACTCAGTATTGGTTTGTTGAGGTGTTATATATCATCATGGTTCAATATTGGTATATTTTATATGTCCAGGAATTTACCCATTTCTTCCAGATTTTCCAATTTGGTAAACATGTCATTGTTCATAATAATCTCTAATGATTCTTTGTATTTCCGAGGTCTCAGTTGTTAAGTCTCCTTTTTCATTTCTGATTTTATTTATTTGGGTCTCTCTTTTTCTTAGTGTAGCTAAAGGTTTGTCAATTTTGTTTACCTTTTCAAAAAACCAACTCTCCATTCAGTTAATCTTGTCTATTGCTTTTTTTAGCCTCAATTTTATTTCCAATCTGACCTTTATTATTTCTTTCTTCCTACTAATTTTGGGTTTGGTTTCTTCTTGCTTTTCTAGTTCCTTGAGGTGCACCATTAGGTTGATAATTTGAAGTCTTTCTACTTTTTTTGGTATAGATATTTATTATTATAAACTTCCCTCTTAGTACTGTTTTTGCTATATCTGACAGATTTTGGTATACTGTATTTCCATTTTCATTTGCTTCAAGAAATTTTTCAATTTCATTCTTAATTTCTTCATTAATTCAATTGTTGTTTAGGACCATATTGTTTAATTTCCATGCATTTGTATATTTTCTGAGGTTCCTCTTGTTATTGATTTCCAGTTTTATTCCATTGTGGTCAGAAAAGATACTTGATATAATTTCTATTTAATTGAATTTGTTCAGACTTGTTTTGTGGCCTAAGATACAATCTATTCTGGAGAATGTTCTATGTGGTGATGAAAATAACGTGTTTCTGTAGCAGTTGGGTGAAATGTTCTGTAAATGTCATTTAGGCCTATTAGGTCTAGTATGTAGTGTAACTCTGCTGTGTCTTTGTTGATTTTCTGTCTAGATGATTGGTTTATTATTGAGAATGGGATATTAAAGTCTGTTACTACTATTGTATTGCAGTCTATCTCTTCTTTTATATCTATTAATGTTTGCTTTATATGCTTGGGAGCTCTGGTGTTGAATGCATAGATATTTATAATTATTATATACTTTTGATGAATTTGCCCCTTTATCATTATATATTGATTTTCTTTGTCTCTTTTTATAATCTTAGATTGGTCATCTGTTTTATCTGATATAATTATATCTACTTCTGCTCTTTTTTTGCTTCCAGTTGTATGGGATATATTTTTCCACCCCTTTGCTTTTGATCTATGTGTGTCTTTACAGGTGACATGGGTTTCTTGAAGGCAATGTATAGTTGGGTCTTGTTTCTTTATCCATTCAGCCACTCTATACCTTTGAATTGGAGAATTGAGACAATTTACATTCAGTGTTATTACTGATAAGTAAGAAATTGCTACTGCCATTTTGTTGCCTGTTATCAGTTTGCTTTGATACTTCTTCCTTCTTACTGATTTCCTTTGTGGTTAAATGATTTTTCTCTGACAGCACATTTTAGTTGGTTGCTTTTTATTTTTACTGAGTCTATTATATGTTTTTGCACTGTGGTTATACAAAGGCTTATGAAAACATTTTATAGATATAACAAATTATTTTTAGAAGAGGACAACTTATCGGAGATCACAAATACAAGAACAGAAACAAAGGCAAAACACACCTACTAAATTCAATGCTTGAACTCTTTTCCCCCCTGTTTTGACGTTTAGTTACCTCCATTTATACTTTTATATTACCTATGTCTTATCACGTTCTTGCAACTATTACTGTTTTTGATATATTTATCTTTTGGACTTTATAATAGATTTATGAATGGGTTGCTATCACCATTACGGTAATAGAGCATCCTGGGTTTGTTCACTTAATTTTACCTGTCAGTTTTTTGCATTAAAAGTTTTCTTTTACACATTAGTCTTTCTTTTTTCAGATCGAAATCTCCTGTTAACATTCCTTTGCTCATGCTCAGCTCCAGCTCCCCATTTTTTTTTTTTTTGAGGCAGGATCTTTCTGTGCCTTCCGGACTGGAGTGGGGTGCAGTAGCCTGATCATGGCTCACTGCATCCTCAGCCTCCTGGGCTCAGGCAATTCTCCCACCTCAGCCTCCTGAGTAGCTGGGACCATAGGCTGTGCCACCACACCCGGCTAATTTTATTTTTTTGTAGAGATGAGGTCTCTCTGTATTGCCTACACTGGTCTCCAACTCCTAGGCTCAAGTGAGTTCCTTGTCTTGGCCGCCCAAAGTGCTGGGATTACAGACATGAACCACAGCACCTAGTCTCAGCTCCCTCTTGTATATCAATACTTCTTAGATTTGGGCTTTTGAGGTAATTTTTATATATTGTAGGCAGTCTTCATTTCTTTTCATTCTTCTTTTTTCCCTCTGATTGTGTATTTTTGAATGACTGGTCTTTGAGCTCACTTATTCTTTCCTCTACTAGGTCCATTCTGCTATTGTGTGCCTCTAATGAATTCTTCAGTTCAGTAAATGTGTTTCTCAGTTCCACAATTTCTGTTTGAATTTTTATTTTGTTATTTCAAACTCTTTTTTAAGCTTCTCTGATAAATTTTTGAATTGATTTTCCATGTTACCTTATAAATCATTGAGTTTTCTTAAAACTGCCATTTTGAAAGCTTGGTCAGAGAGCTCACAAATTACTGCTGTCTTAGTATTAGTCACTGGATTTTTGCTTGTCCTTTTGGGTAAGTCATGGCTTCCTGCTTGCTCTTATTTCTTGTGGGTATGTGTCTATGTCTTTGCAGTGAAGGATCAGTAATTTATTGTAGTTTTCTCTGTCAGGCTTGTTTCATTTTTTATTGGACATATTTGCTTAGAGAATCTTTACTGCTAGGTTGCTGCCTCCTTTATGGCTCTAGGTGGTGGCATAAGCCTGGGTTTGCCTTGGCTTTAATAAACAATGAGAGAGCTGCCTGTCCTGAATGGGGGAGGTCACAAAAGGATTTTCCTGGCAGTATATCAAGGCTGGCTAGGGGTTAATGCCAAGAGGACCTGTAGGATGTAACTCCTATAGCATGGTGCAGCTCAACAGCCACTCTGATTTGGCACCTCTTTTGGCCAAGTAACACAGCAGAATTTCCAGGGCTGGAGATGGTAGTCCTACCTCCCTTCTTTGTCTCTGCCTGTCTTCAGGAATATGTCTCCTTCAGGTAGTCACAATGTTTTCTGTGGGCTGAGGAAGGGATGGGTCTCCTGCCAGGGCACCCAAGATGGTAGGAAAGCTGGTTGATCATCTCCATCTCACTTTTTCCAATGTAGAAACCATGAACTGGGGGAAGATTTTCCATGCATTTGTTGCTGGGCAGAATGTGGGTGAGGGGCATCCCAAATGTGGAATTCTGATTCTCTTTACCATCTGCTCAGGGTTTTTCACTCCTTTGTGGGACTAGAAAATGGTCTTTTCCTCATCTTTGAGTTCTGAGTTCTGATTTCTTGCTTGTTAAAAATCTGAGCACTGTATATCTGATTTTTGTTTTCTCTGGGGGGAGTGAAGCCAGCTTTCTTCTACACTGCCAATCCGGAATTAGAAGTCAAAAATATAGCATTCTTTTCACTTAATTTATCCTGAACCCTCATTTCCACCTAATAACCTCTTAAGTTTCTGGTGTTTAGTTTAACACACATTGGGAAATGCTGGGCTTGGAGAATTTTCAATGTTCTTTTCAATTCTAAAATTCTACTGATCTATTTCAAGATAGCAGCCTGTGGTCTACCTGGAGAACCCTGAGTTAATGCTATTTGTTCTTGACCCACATTTTGAAGATTTCTTTATTATATTTTATAGCTGCTCTTAGGTTGCTGAAGCAGGTTATTTAGAAAACACTAACTATCCTCATCAGAAGAATCTCCTGAAGAGCAGGTCTCTGAGAGGCTGTCTCAGTGAATGATCATTGAAATGAATCCTGTGTCCACTCATTCTGAGGGAAACATTTGTAAAGAGGAATTGTATCTCAGAGGAGGCCCTGAGGTTCATGGGGGTTCCTTGCTGCAGAGGACTTTGCAGGAGATGAGATTGGAGAATTATTTATTCTATTTTAGTATCTGGTTTGGGGGTGTGGGGAAAGATTGTGTTTGTGGTCTTGAACACGTCCTGTAAGATACTCAAACAATAAGGACTGAAACCTTTTAGGAAAGAGACTGTAATTAACTCAGAGCAGGCAGTCTGTTCTAGGAGGATGTGTCTTCTATCTTTGTTTTTTTACTTTGTTGGGTCATTCTAATGAAACTTATTAATTTTTAAAATTTCCCCTCAAAGCTTTTCTGGGTCATTGCTGTAGGGTTTCTTTGTGACACAGATCATGTGTAATGAGGCAAAGGGCAACTGCAGCTCTTAATCTTCCACGGGGCAGCACCTTTAACTTTAAGTTCATTAAACAGTGAGTTGTGGACACAGACCAAGGGCAGATTTGTGTAGCAGTCTTTCATCTTCACAAGAAGCTGGCTTCAGTTGGTGTGGCTCTCTGAGTTTGGATTCAAAATTGTTTTGTGTGAAGATGATGGCAGAGAGAAGCTGATTACAGTGAAAATGCAGGACACAAGCAAACTTGGTTCCAACATGGGCCCTGTGATCTCCCACCTTGGGCTTTGAGCAGAGGTCTAGTCACTGGGGATTTGGATGAAGGCCTGCCCTTATGGAGCTTGAATTTTTATGGCCATGGTTGGGAGAGGCAAGAGGCAATGGAGAGGCAAAGCACAAACAAATAAGTACATAAATACGATAATTTCAAATGGTTATAAATGCTGTGAAGAAAACAAAAAACAAAGAAGAGGAATTATGGGATGGCCAAAAGGTGATCAGAGAAGACTTCCTGAAGAAGGGGCTTTTGAACTGATATCTGCAGGACAACGAGGGGTAATATCTTCCATGCGGAGGGAACAATAGCAATTGTCCTCACTTTGGGAAGAGTGTGTCAATTTTAAGGAATAAAATGATGTCCAATGTGGCTGGAATTTATGGAGTGAGTGAGTGGTAAGATTTTTTGCTTGTGCAATCTGAAGCCATTGAGAATTTAAGCAAAGTCATAATACAATGGGATTTATGCCTTGAAATGCTATTTCCCGCTGTGCGAAGGTAGACAGCATAGGGGAAAGAACCAAAGCAGTGAGATAAGAGAGATGCATTGATAAAGTAATTCATGCTGGAGAGGAGGTAGCCTGGACTGGTGACAGTAAAGAAATTAAAATCCCATTCTAACTGGTGTGAGATGGTATCTCATTGTGGTTTTGATTTGCATTTCTCTGATGGCCAGTGATGGTGAGCATTTTTTCATGTGTTTTTTGGCTGCATAAATGTCTTCTTTTGAGAAGTGTCTGTTCATGTCCTTCGCCCACTTTTTGATGGGGTTGTTTGTTTTTTTCTTGTAAATTTGTTTGAGTTCATTGTAGATTCTGGATATTAGCCCTTTGTCAGATGAGTAGGTTGCGAAAATTTTCTCCCATTTTGTAAACTAGTTCAGCCATTGTGGAAGTCAGTGTGGTGATTCCTCAGGGATCTAGAACTAGAAATACCATTTGACCCAGCCATCCCATTACTGGGTATATACCCAAAGGACTATAAATCATGCTGCTATAAAGACACATGCACACGTATGTTTATTGCGTCACTATTCACAATAGAAAAGACTTGGAACCAACCCAAATGTCCAACAATGATAGACTGGATTAAGCAAATGTGCCACATATACACCATGGAATACTATGCAGCCATAAAAAATGATGAGTTCCTGTCCTTTGTAGGGACATGGATGAAATTGGAAATCATCATTCTCAGTAAACTATCGCAAGAACAAAAAACCAAACACCGCATATTCTCACTCATAGGTGGGAACTGAACAACGAGAACACATGGACACAGGAAGGGGAACATCACACTCTGGGGACTGTTGTGGGGTTGGGGGAGGGGGGAGGGATAGCATTAGGAGATATACCTGATGCTAAATGACGAGTTAATGGGTGCAGCACACCTGTATGGCACATGTATACTTATGTAACTAACCTGCACATTGTGCACATGTACCCTAAAACTTAAAGTATAATAATAATAAAATAAAAAAAGAAATTAAAATCCCAAGTAGATGATGTAGTGTTTGCCACAAAAGCAGTCATTGTGATTAGTTATTGTCAACATTAGTATTTAATGTTTGTCTCACTCCATGCCCCAGGGAGTTTTAAGCTGACCTCATATCTCTTGAGTTAAAAGGGGGTAAAAAGTGCTTCTGGAAGGAAGTTCTTTTCTTGGTCCAGGGGGCTGTCAGTGGCATGTCAAAGAGGTCAGAGATGCCATGAAAGGAGCCTAAGCTGGTTCAGGAAAGCACCTGGAAGCCCCAGTGGTCCATCTCATGGCTCCTCATGCCTCTGGGCTTAGCCTAGAAGAAGAGCAGTGCTCTAAAGAATGCACAGGCTCTAACTGGCCCAGAGAAGCTATGTGGGGCATGTCTTCTTTCAGGCTATTACTGTCCTTGTTGAGAATTTGTATCATTGCCTATAAATAAACAACTTCCAGAACTGCTCTCATACAATAAATCACTTTAATCTCCACTATATCTTGCATCCTTTTGATTTTTTAATGAAGGACTCTATTTTTAAACTTCTTTTATCCAGCTCAAAAATCACAGGGACAAAAATTACTTTCAACATTGTTTTCCCTAGATTTGTCTGCAAATGATTGAGTCCCAGGATCCTCTAGGTAATAGATTGCATTTTTCCTACCATATCTTTTATTATCCATCCATGATAACCACGTACTACTTTTACTTTCGTGCTTTTGTTCATATCCTCCTCTCTCTTTCTCTACGTGAAAAGAAAGATGAGAGAAAATAATAAATCTGCCTAACCAATGGGATTAACATTAGTGTCAGGTCGTTGCTTCTTTCCTTCAAGAACATTTTAGCAACAGCGGACCAATGAACTCCTGGAGGGAATTCCTTGCAGCGATATTGGATGAGTCTCCAAATATGCTTAGTCATTTGAACATTTCTATTAAAATATCAAAACACCATTCTTCTTGCAGTCTTCATTTCATGAATTATCCCCACACACATTCGTACAACTCTGATTAAGGAGCTTCAATGTGACAAGTTTTGTTTTGTTTTTTTTTTTTTGAGACGGAGTCTCGCGCTGTCGCTCAGGCTGGGGTGCAGTGGCGCAATCTCGGCTCACTGCAAGCTCCTCCTCCCAGGTTCACACCATTCTGCCACAGCCTCCTGAGTAATTGGGGCTACAGGTGCCGGCCACCACGCCCAGCTAATTTTTTGTATTTTTAGTAGAGACGGGATTTCACCGTGTTAGCCAGAATGATCCCGATTTCCTGACCTCGTGATCTGCCCGCCTCGGCCTCCCAAAGTGCTGGGATTACAGGCGTGAGCCACCGCACTGGGCCGTGACAAGTTTTTTTTACTGGTGATTCCACAAGGAATTTAAAGTGGATTTATTTGTTATTTTGTTACTATGCTTACTTAAGACAGAGAAGCAGCAAGGTGTAGGGAAAGAACAACAGATTGGGAGACAAAACCTCAGCTTTAGCTCTGTGATTCAATAAACTGGGTGGTTTTGGACACAGAATTTATACTTTCTGTATTTCCTTTCTCATTTGAGATGACTTTCTCATTTGAGATGACTTACATCTAATCCTCCATGCGATGCCAACATTACAGGACACTAGGCTTTATCAACTGACTTCCTAGAGGACTGCTATCAAAAGTTCTGGATTTCTATGAAACATTAAAAACTCGTAACTATGGAGTTCTTCCCTTCACACATAATAATAATAAAAAAAGCATTTTAAAGAAAAACAAAGAGAAAGGCACATAGCCTCTATGCAAGACCAGTTATCAGGCAACTGGATTGAGATAGTTTGGGAAACGCCAGAGAGAACATTAGAGACACTTATGAATGACCCCAGAGACGGCACTGTTGGACACTTTCTGGAGCCTGGAATGGATCCAGGCAGAGGTTAGTGAGTGTCCACTTTCCTCCCACTTTCCTCTGGGGAAACTTAGGAGTTTTTCCAGCCTCACTCAGCAGAGGCAGAAGGGAGATGAAGGGAAGAAAAGCTGGCATTCCAGAAGCCATCAAAAGATGAGCTAATATGCCAGACATTGGCTTTCAGCATCTTGGCTTCTTTCACTGCAGTCCTAAACTGACCAACAGGGACATTCAGTGATTCTCTCAGGCAAGAAGGGGAGAGGAAGAGGCAGACCATGGTAATCAAATCAGAAAGACAGCCCCTTGGCTTGTCGATGGGGTGCATCTGGCCATCTGGCATGGCCAGGCTCTCCTTTATGTTTGCTGTCATATTTCATCATCTCTGCAACCCTGTGAAGTAGATATTTCTGTACTATTTTTACAGATGAGATGGTGGCTCACAGTGCCTTGATACTTTACCCAACTTCATTCAACTGGGAAGTGTTTGAACCTGTGTCTGCCTAAATCCAAGCATGTGCTGCACTCTCCATAGAAGCACAAAGCTTCTGGAGTTAGCATTTCTCCCCAGAGGTCACCTCCTTTTACTGCCCTTCTATGCCTTTCAGCTGGAAATGTTTTGCCTTCCCTACCAAGACCCCCTTAGGACCCTTCTATAAACCCTCACTGGGCATCATTTACTTCTTTATTGGAAGTATAGGATCTACAGGTTTTAATTTGGGCATATGAGGAGAGAGAACATAAAAATAGAGAGAGAGAGAACATGAGAAACATCCTAATGCCTCTGCTTTTGATCCAGTTGGGTTTCTGAGGCTTAATAATGGCAAATGCCCTTTGCTGTTATAATAAAATGCAAACCCCTTCCTGGGCCCTACAAGGCCCCCTGCGGTCTGGTTTCTGGCTGCCTCTGTGTCATAAACATTGACACAGCTTGTTCTTGCCCATTCTTCTCCAGACACAAGATCATCATTCAGCACTTCTAACATGCTGAGCTTGCTCCAATGGCAGGACCTTTACAATAGCTCCTCCACACCCTAAGTCCTCTTTGCTTTGTATTTCAACACCTGGGACTTTCCCCAGTCTTCTTATGTCCTCCCCACTCCGATCTTTATATGGCTCAGAACAGCTTCTTTTCCTTTAGATATCAGTGTCAGCCCCCTCTGAACACTTCAACAATAGCCAGTTCCAAGCATATCATCCAGGTTTCTTTCTCTCTTTCTCCCTTTCTCCCTCTTTCTCTCTCTCTCTCTTTCTTTCTCTCTTTCTTTCTTCCTTTCTTTTTCTTTCTCTCCTTCTCTTTCTTTCTTTTCTTTCTTTCCCTCCCTCCCTCCTTTCCTTCCTTCTTTCCTTTCTTCCTGCCTTCTTCCCTTCCTTCATTCTTTTTCTTTTTCTTTTTTTTTTTTTTTTGAGACAGAGTCTCATTCTGTCACTCAGGTTGGAGTGCAGTGGTTTGATCTCGGCTCGCTGTAACTTCTGCCTCCTGGATTCAAGCAATTCTCCTCCCTCAGCCTCCTGAGTAGCTGGGATTACAGGCGCTCGCCACCGTGCTCTGCTAATTTTTGTATTTTTAGTAGAGACGGGGTTTCACCATGTTGGCCAGGCTCTTCTCAAATTCCTGACCTCAAGTGATCTGCCCTCCTCGGCCTCCCAAAGTACTGGGATTACAGGCATGAGTCACCATCCCTGGCCTTTTATTTCTTTCAAAACATGTATTACCATCTAAAAATATATTTTTATGTTATTTGTGTCTCATAGAACTACTAGGGGAAAAGAACACAGCAGATATCATCACTATTTTACAAGTGAGAAGACCTCAATTTCAGAGAGCTTATGAGATTTCTCCAATGTTAAGACTCAAACCTAGTCCACTGAGTACAAAGTGCTTTCCACATTACCATACTGCCTGCCCTGGGGAAAGGTACACTCTTTGGGAGCTCACTTAAATTATTTGTTATTCCTTTTATGACTATATATTTTTGCTTCATTCTCCGCATCATAAATTACATCTATATCTATATCTATATCTATCTGTCGTTGTGTCCTTCATAATATTTCAATGTAGAAACATGAGATCAATGCTGAGTGTGTGAGCAAATGCATGTGTCTCTGTGGCTGAAAATCCAAATGTACAACAATGATAGACTGGATTAAGAAAATGTGGCACATATACACCATGGAATACTATGCAGCCATAAAAAATGATGAGTTCATGTCCTTTGTAGGGACATGGATGAAATTGGAAATCACCATTCTCAGTAAACTATCGCAAGAACAAAAAACCAAACACCGCATATTCTCACTCATAGGTGGGAATTGAACAATGAGAACACATGGACACAAGAAGGGGAACATCACACTCTGGGGACTGTTGTGGGGTGGGGGGAGGGGGGAGGGATAGCATTAGGAGATATACCTAATGCTAAATGATGAGTTAATGGGTGCAGCACACCAGCATGGCACATGTATACATACGTAACTAACCTGCACATTGTGCACATGTACCCTAAAACTTAAAGTGTAATAATAATAAAATAAAAAAAAAAAAGAAAATCCTTCGTATTCACACCTCTATTAAGATTGCAGTGGATATTATGTTGGGTAGGAGTCATTATTCTATACATCTCTGGGACCCAACACAGCAGTAGGCACAGAATAAATGGCCAGCAAATGCTTATGGAATAAAGGTATGGTGGACTGCGTGTTGTCCTTATTACAAGTGATATTTCCCAAATTTCCTCTAAAGTAATTAAAAAAAGAGCTTTTAAACTCAAGACTTGTATCATAAAGTTCTTCCAAATTTAAGACTGAATGATGCCTGCTTCTCAGAGTAATGAGGACTGAGAGATACCTCTATTTTTACGCTTCATGGCATGATGAGACAGAGGGGCATGTGTTTCCAGACAAGACAAAAAGAGCCTCCAAAAGCCCTCCTGTAGGGCAGAATTAAACTACATGCAACATTATGGGCACACTAGGAGTCATAACAGTAGATGGTCATCAAGCATAAGAGAGAATGTGACCATCTCACACTAGTAATTTTGGGTAACATTTCAGAATTGAAGAGGATTCTGGATTGTACAAAATGTTTTATCCCTTGGGTTCAAGAATGGCTTGGATGGTGGTGTCTGTTTAGCTGAATACATAGGAGCCTTCTGGTGATTTCTGGAGGGGTGTGTAAAGATGCATATGACAGATTCTACTGTAGGAGAATGTGGGGTGGAGGCATGGAGAGGACACTGCGGATGGAGGATGTTGAAGGGCAGCGTGGTGTCTGTTTTCAGCTTTTGCTGTGGTTTGCTAACCTGGAATTGAAGTAGCAGAGCAAGCTTGATGTGAGTAATATGTCTGTGTAATTGGGGAAAGTTTATGGGTCAGATTCCATATGGCTCAGAAATTTCACTGGCTCTAATTCCTAACTTCACATCTCCTAGCTAAAAGATGCCAACAGATCAAAGATAATGAGGAAGAGTCATCTTTACAATCCCCCCCTTAATGTATGATTCCTGTTTGGCTTAGAAGAGTTCAGAGACCACAAAGTGTAAGAGTATATAATTTGTCTAGATGTATTTTAAATCTCTTAGTAAGAATCAGAATCCTGTCAGAGCCAGGAAAACACTTAGAATGCACAGAACACTTCCACTTTTAAAATTTTTCATTGAGAGGGAGTTAGGCCCCGACCTCCTCTGAGTAATACTTTAGCCAGCAGCCACACACGGCTAGTCTGAATTGAGATATGTCAAAAGTATAAAATACACATCAGATTTCAAATACTTAGTAAGAAAAAAGTTCGATATATATTGTTAATAATTGTTAATTGCTTATTAAAAGTAGCAGTTTGGATATATTGGGCTAAAATAGAAACAATTTAAATTGGACTTTATCTTTTCCTTTTTACTTTTTAAATATGGCTACCAGAAAATTTTAAATTACACATGTGGCTTGCATTATATCTTGGGCTTGCTCAGAAGAAAACAACTTGCCCACAGCCATGGAACTAATTAAAGTTGAGACTAGAAACTAAGTATCCTGACTTGGTCTCTCTTTCCCCTTCCTTCTCCTCTTTCCTCCCTGTCTCTTGGTCCTTTTCACACTTGGTTCATGGTAAATTCTCATCACCGTTACATGCCAGGCCTCTCCTGATTCTCCATTGATCTGTTCTTCCTCCCAGCCCACTTCTGCCTCTGCCCTCAATGTTGTTAATAGCAGTCAGTTTTCTAAGATGGGCTGACTCTAGCCCTAGAAAAACAGCAAAATCTGCTCCTTAAATTTCAAGGCATGTTTGGGACTGTGGCAGTTTCAAAATTTTGGGTTCCTTCAAATCTGCACTTAAAAATATTTGTTCAATATTTATTCAGTGAAATAAAAGATAGATGACAATTTTATTACTAAAATTATTTACTATTTGCTTTTGTTCCAAATGAGGGATTTATGACATACACATGAATGTGAAAAAAAGATGTCTTATTTGAAATGATATTTTATTTCACAGTGTTTAAAGATTATAAACTTTTAATTTACTTAGGACTACAGGAAAGGCAAAGTACAGCAAATTTCTGAAATCAAATGGGGAAGACAGTTTACATTATAAAGCTTTTACAAAATAGTACTTGAAAATATTATAATTTTATTGCTTTCAAGCATATAAAATTATTTCCACTTTTTAAAAAGCAGCTTTTTTGAGATATGATTAACATACCACACAATTTATCCATTTAAAGTGTTCAATTGTTTTCAGCATATTTACAGATATCTGTAACCATTACAACAGCCAATTTTATAATATTTTCATCAACTCAAAAAGAGAACACGAATCTTTTATCTATCACCTCTCTATACCCATTCCTTCCCAGCCCTAAGGAACTATTCTTTTTTAAATTTTTAAATTTTCAATGTTTGTGGGAACTTTTTATTGCTACAGATTTCCCCATTTTGGACTTTCATATAAATGGAATCATATAACATGGCATTTCACGGTTTTTGTATCACTCAGGAGAAGATATTGGTTATTCATTCCTCTAAAGATAAATGCTACATACAAATGGATTCTATTACAATAGCAATATTTCATGCATTAGTTGTTTTCAGCATTTCAACTATAACAGTTAGCTCCAAGTAACTCATTCATATTGCTGCCTCTAGTGGCATAATTTAATTTTCAGTGCCGTGCTGCAAAATTTCTAAACAGATATAATGAACAAAGCACCAGTAAGAAGTGTTCTTTTATTTTCTCTTTAGAACACCATTTTATTGGTGGAAGTGAAACTGATGTAATTTTCTCCAATCCTGTAAGTTCTGGATAAAAACTTGAGTTTACTGGCAGCTGTTCTATTTCAGTTCTGTTTTACTGTCCTTGGAGACGGATGTTCCAACGACCACCTCCTTATTCCACGTTAGTGTGTGCTAAGCTTTTGCTTTCTATGAACATGACTATCCTCCTTTCGAACTTTATACTCCTGTAGTTCCAAGCTTCTTGTTTCCCAACACTCTTTGTTCTTTTATGTGTCAGGGAAATAGGAGTGATTAAGAAGTTTTAATCAATGAGGTGATATAGTCAGATTTGCATTTTTGAAAGATGGCAGGCCATTTTGGAAGAGCAGGAGACTAGCTGGAAACCACAGAGAGGTCTGAGCACAAATAGCAGATGTAGGATGGAGAGACAGAAACCTTTTTAGCAGCAGAAATTGATAGTTGTTGCTGATTAAACACACGAGGGGCACTACGAGCATCAACGGTAACGACCAACATTTGGTAAATGGCGTCTTCCTTCACTGTCATAACGTTTGCAGGAGGAGAAAAACATTTGGGGTAGAAATTGTTTATTGGTTTAGCATGAGTTTAATGGGCCTGAGTGACATCTAAGAAGTGTTGATTTGGCAGTTGGGTATACACATCGTAACTCAGAAGAAAGATTTTGGTCAGACACACATTCACCAGTATTCAGCATATTGATGGTTGCAACCACCCAGGGAGAGTAGGGAGAGATTTCTGGGAAACATCCATAGGACTGATAAAAGAAAAACTTCAGCTGAATTAAATTTAAAGGAGTTTGATTGAGCAAGGAACAACTAGCAAATTGGGCAGCCCCCACAATCACAGCTGATTCACAGAGACTCCAGCGCAGCCGTGTAGTAGAAGATTTATAGACACAAAAAGCGAAATGAGGTACAGAAATCGGAAGTGAGGTACAGAACAGCTGGATTAGTTACAGCTCCGCTTTTGCCGTATTTGAACACAGTTTGAACACTCAGCAGTGTATGAATGGTTGAAATACGGCTGCTGGGATTGGTCAAGACTCAGCTATTGTTGCAGGTGCATACTCCTACCTAAGTTAAGTTTTCAATCTTGTCTACCTATTAAGCTAGGCTGCAGTTCATCCACAAGGACTCAAATACTGAAGTACGGAGTCCCTCTCAGGCCATATTTAGTTCGCTTTAACAGGCTTGAGGTTTAAAAGATGAGCAGAATAATAGGAAATAATAAAACAAACAGATGATTAGCCAGAGGTTTGGGGAAACCACTGAAAGAATGTGTTGTTGTGGAAGCCAAAGGAAAAAGTTACTTTAAGAAGGAGGCAGATGTTCATGTAAAGTAAGGTAAGGAATGAAAACGCCATTGGCTTTAGGTCTAGATTTTTACTGAGCTTGCTTAGGGCAGTATAAGTGGGAAGTGGGCTTAACATTAGAGTTCGGTGAATTAAAAATTTCAGTGAGGTGAGGAAGTCGTGACAAGTATAAGCAAGGTGGCTACATAGGGTGTAGTTTGAAGATGAAATGGAGTAAAATAAAATTATTTTTGAGTCAGCAGAAAATGCCCATAGCATCCTATACTGTCCTTTGTCATAGAATTTAACACGTTGAATTTGTGTCTATCTCCCTGTTATTTGCTCTTGAACTCCTTAAGGATAATAATTCTGTTTTTTCCATATTAGAATCCCCAAGTCTCCTGACACATCATGAGCAGGCAATATTTTGTTGTTGTTGCTAATGGCTGTTTAATAAAAGGATGAATAAAAGGGAAATAGGTGCATTCTTATGCCTGGATAGACTGCTCACTTCTTGGCACTGCATTTAAAAGGAATAACTATCAAATATCAAAAGAGATTGCTCAAGGTTTTCTTTGCTGTAACTTGACGTCTTTATCTGTTTTAATTTCTGTGTGCTTAGTGCTTAGACACGATGTCCAACACACAGTAGGTACTCTTAAAGGGCTTTTCACTTGGAATAATAGTGATGTGACTGAATGGACAATGGATGCAGAGTATATGCTTAATCTGAAATAGACCTGGGGAAGAGAAGGTTCAGGGGTTCACAGTTACTTTCTTGAAATATTTGAGGGCCTGTCAGGTACAATCAAGGTTAGGTATCTTTTCTATGACCCCAAGGAATAGGAGTAGAACAAAGAAACGAAGTAAGCAAAATATGTCAGCAACTTAACAGAATTATTGTTCATGTCTGTGTATTCTGTTTACTTTATTTCAGCAAAATAATGATGCTTTTGTAATAAAATATTTATGTTATTTGTGTTCTACTGGCAGTAATATTCTAAAAAATTAAAATATAAAATAGAGTTCTATTTGAAGTATATACAATTTAAATATATTTTCAGAAAAACTAAACTAAATGCAAACTAAAATGTAAATTATCTTTCTAAAAGTGTAAATGTTAACAAAATTAAAATTATTTTGCATTCATTTTCAAAAATTGTCTTACAAAGTATTTATTTCTAATTTTTGAGACAGAGTCTCATTCTGTTGCACAGGCTGGGTGTGCAGAGGTGTGATTATGGCTCACTGTAGCCTCTACCTCCTGGGCTCAAGCAATTCTCATACCTCAGCCTCCTGAGTAGCTGGAACTACATGTATGCGCCACCTCACCCAGCTAATATTTCAGTTTTTTATAGAGATGAGCATCTCACTATGTCGCTCAGGTGGTCTCAAGCTCTTGAGCTCAAGCCGTTCTCCCACCTTGGCCACCCAAAGTGCTGGGATCACAGGCATGAGCCACCATACCTGGCTTATACAATATTTAATATTGCTTATTAAAATACAAATATGAAATATCATTAAAATGAATTAATATGAAAATTTCAGTAAAATTATTCAAATATAATTATTTTATGTGTATAAATCTTATTAAATATAAAAATAACGTATTCACATGTCTTCCATTCAATGATCACCAACTTGCCAACGTAAAGAACTGAGATAATACTAAACACGTTATACTTAAGCTTAAAAATATACAATTTTAAGAGTGAAGTGCATGGTTTAATATTGAAATGTTTCTCAGTTGGTATCTGCAATTATTCTGAATAGTAGAGTACCTTCCAAACCACAAATTGTAATATAAAATGATTCAAGAAAAATGGATGTTTGAGATTCCTGGAAATCTGGGGCTTTAATAATGCCAAAAAATTATTCATGAGAGGAAAAAATTCACAAGGTAGTAATTTTATCTTTTCTCTTTCCCAAATATTTTCACTATTCAGGTCTTCTGTGCAAAGTTCTGTCCACCCCCAAAGTCTGAAGTGGCTCCATTCACAAATTTACATGGAATTTGGATTTGGCCATCTTTCCTTTCAAGAATATGTGGTAAGTGATCTTGAGAAACACTTCTCTGAGGCCTGAACAATGTCTGTGAGCTGATGCTTTAGTTTATGGGTTGTGCTGTGCCATTGTTGAATATAGGTTCCCAAGAGATAGGAGCACAAATGTGTTTTTATGAATTTACTCATATTGCATCTGTGGTATTCAGGATCTTCTAAAGCATAGGGTTCGGGGAAAGGCCACCTCTTGTGTCAGAGTCTAAAGGAGATATGATGTGGATATGGCAGATCAGCACTCAACCTCCATTCCAACCTCCTTCCATACATATTTATATTTGTAAAACTAGTAATCTAAAAATTACATTTCCCAGACTCCCTTACAAGTAGGGTTCTGGTTAAATTGAGTTTCTGCCAGCATTTGCACTCACATGAGATTTGGAAGGAGAAGTTGATCAGAAGCGATCTTTCTGCTGATATTGTTGTTGCAGCTGGCAAGCTCAGTCATGGAAACACTGGGTTTTATGTAGCAACATTGCAGGCTCCAGTCTGGGGGTTGGCCTCTGAGTTTTTGCTAGTGCAGAACTGCCATGCATAAAGTAACTAGATGAGGTGTCATCCTTCTATCCCCAGGCCGCAGGTAAGGTAGTTTCTTCCTGGAACCAACAGATGCTGTGGCAGCTTCCCTATCTCCTTTTTGCCTTTGGCAGAGGTAGCAACTCTCCTGGAGAGCATTTGGTGATGCTGCCTTATGTCCTGAAAGGAAAGCGAGAGCAGAGGCTTGAGAAGGGAATAAAGTTCAGGTGCAGACAAAAAAGAGCAGAAGAGAGAGCCAACCTTCAGTGGGTGCTCACTTTCTGTGTACTCTATCACATAATTGCATCTCAGACCTTATCTCATTTAATGTTTTTAACTCATTTTTAAAATAAGTGAATGATATAGTAATGCATCTTGCATGTATTAAGGTCCAGTTATCAACAGGCCATGTTCAAGTGCTTTCAAAATTATCTTCTCAATGAGTTCTCACAATAAAGCTTTGAACTATTGATCTTTATTTTACAAATGAGGAAATTAAAGCTCAGCAAAATTAACATCATATGGTCAATAAGTAGCAGAGGTGATTTGGGGCCTTTTTATTATTACCTCGACTTCAAAACTCTGTTTCCTGTCACATGAAGGATGGTGATGAAGCTAAATAATGTGGATGACTCAGTTAATTCTCTGGAGACTACCAGGATAACCCATATGATATTTTCTTCTGCAAATCTCCATTTGTCTTCTTTGCCTATAAAAAGTAGTAGCAGATCAACCTTTGTTAAAATAGGTTATTGATTTTATTTCTTGTTGTGAACTGATATTTATTGTGAAATTTATTTGAAAGAATTTGGATAATACATGATAGCATGAAAAAGAACATAAAAATTATCCGAATCCCACTATCTCCGAATAACCACTGTGTACATTTTAGTAATCCATCTTTCTAGGTTTTATTTTTTCTATGTAAATGAATGCACACAATTACACTTATACAGCTCACACTCTCTAATAACCTGCTCATTTTACTTGACAATTGCTTATAATGATTTCCTGTCATTACTTTTTTCCTAAATCTTCAGTCTGATAACCAGCTAGTATTCCATTTGATATATCATAATTTATTTTAGTGGTTTTATACTTCTGAACCTTTCTTTTTCCATTGATTTTTGGCTGTCACATACAAAGCTGCATTGATCATACACATTGATGTTTATTACGTGCTTAATAACGTTTTTAGGAATGGGATTTTAGGGTCAAAATACATTGTGGGAGTGGATGCATGAATATTGTCATACTGCCTTTCAAAAGGATGTATCTCACATTCTCATCAATATTTTGTAAGAGCGGCCATCCCCACCCCTCCATTGCTACAATTATTTTTAAAATTATTTTTAATTTTATTTTTAAAAAATTAGTTAAAATAAACCAAAAGTATGTATCACCTCAAATAGGAACTTATCCTTAATTCAATTAGAGCCATGTTAACATTGAGTTACGTGGGGGATAGGGAAACAGTTTGGTTTTTCTGTCACTTTCACCCAGTATCAGTGGGACTTGGAAAATGATGCCACCTTGCTTATTCTTATCCTACAGTTAAAACTGCCTGTTAAGACTTGCCCCTCCTCATACCCTGAGAGAAGTTTGATCTCTGCCATCAAGATGTGACAGCATGCTGTCTGGCTGTAACCTTTTTTTTACCTCAGTATGGACTTCCTGGAATCTAGGCCTTTTAGGACACTGTGATAAATGTTTGATCAGTTTAAAAGAAGAGGCAGAAAAATCCCTAAATATCTGAACTATGCCAGCAAATTCTCTGAAGTGGCTTTAGTGTACCTATTTTTAAAAATCAATTTTTGTACCTAGCACTTTGATGTTATTTTCCAAATTCCTTTTGCTATGATCAAAATCAATGTTGAGTGAAGTACTTTGCTGGGCTATAGGACTCTTCCATGAGGACTTTGGCTGGCAATAAATAGGGTAGACGGAAAGAAAAGTGTAGTTAGGGTCTAAAAGTTCGAAGGGAACCTGAATGTTACCTGACCCAATCTCTCTCCCAATCTTGGACCTGAGAACAAAAGACTGCATTCTATTTCCTCTGGCAAAGAGTTCAGCATAATGCTTGTATTTATACCATGCAATTGCAAGCATCCTACTTGCATTATCTCACATGTTCTCACATAATAATGGCCTGAAAAGATCATATATTATCATTGCCATTTTTCAGATGAGAAAAGGGAGACATAGACAGATTATTTTGCCTAAAACCATATAGCAAGTAATTGCCAGAACCCAGATGCAAACCCAAGGAGCTTTATTCTAGAGCTCACACCCCTCTCACACTGCTCTTTGCCTTGATGATGGAAAGCAGCTATGTTTTGAGCCAGCCAGGAAAATTGAAGTTTGATCCCAGTTCATTCTCCACCTCTCTGATCTGCTCTCCCAGCTGTGCTGTGTTTTAGGGTATATTGATTGGCACTGTGGTGCAGGGAGAGAAGATGGAGTTCCAGTCCATCTAAGCCTTGTCTCCTCTACTTCCTCACCATGCTCCTTTGGGCAAATTTCACAGCCTCTCTGAAGCCTCATTTTCCTCATCTGCATAGTTAGGATCACAATAACCACAGCACTATTTAGTTGTGAGTTTGTAATAATAATTTAGAAAAGTACCAAACAAACAGATATTTTATTCATTTTTTCCCTTTGTTTTGAGAGACAGTACCTCAAATATCCATGGCTCTACTTGATCTTACTGTCTCTTGACTCAACATTCTCAATTCTATTGTTTTTAAAATATTAATAACAAGAACAACAATAATAATAAATGTCTAACTTCACATCAGCTTTACATAAATCATCCTGGCTCATCATCATCTATAATTCTCACTACAATTCTGTGAGAACAGCAGTGACTTTATTATCACCCTAATTTTATAGAGAAGGAAATGGAAGCTTGGGAAGATGGGGGGACCTGACCAAAGTTATGGCAAGTCCACGTGAGTGAAACTGTGTCTTGAAAACAGGTCATCTGACATTGGGGAACAAATTTTTTCCACCACAGCGTACTTTCTTTCACTTCTCACATGATATATTTTCCACACTTTCTCTTGCTACTCTGGTTTTTTCCTTTTAGGTCATGGTCATTGTCAATAACTTCTTGGAGGTTGGTAGAACTGAGTTCAGCATTTCAAATGTGACCCGCCCCACACCATGTATTTTAATGTCCGCTCATTCCAGGATGCCTGGAAGAATGGGTTTCACTCTAGGCTCTGTTTCCGATTTGTTGCGTGATATTGGTCAAACTGCTTTACCACTCTAGTCCTTGGTTTCTTCATTTTCAAAAGAAGGGATTGAACAATGTCATATATATTGTTGGCCTTCAATAAATTTTGCTAGAATAAAGGAATGAATGGATGAATCAATAAATTAATGATTAAACTGGATAATTTCTTAATTCTTTATATCTTTGATTTTATATAAAGAGTAGCATTTAATAATTAATTAGCATGGTTGCATCTATATGATTGACTTAATTTCTTTAGCAACACCCAAAATTGAGCCAAGATTCTAACTGTTCAGTGGTAAGCCTCTTTCCTCCTTGGCTTTATGTTTTTATGTGGACGATCCCCCATTACAGCAACACCTTGGCCTCTTTGTTTACCACCACCTTCAGAGAAGAAAGAGTAATTTAATTGACTAGTGAATTGCTCAGTTCATTCTGATTCTTCTTTTTGGGACGTTCCTGTTTGTAAAGAGGAACCGTCTAGTCTATTTTCTCCATTATGCACCAATTTAGTGGAGGCTGACTTTGTATGCCCAAAGAGGGAAACAGTGATTTGGAGTTAAGTTAAATTCAGAGTGTTAGTAAGCCCATTGGTTCTATATGGAAATCATATTAATAACTATTAACAGCTTTTATCATAGTGAAGCTGATATTTGATTTTCATTTCTCCAATCTTGAATCCAGTTATCAGTTGGCTCCATAATTAGAAAAGAGTGAGGTATTATTTATTGACTACCAATATCTGTCATTTGGTGAAAGCAAATAATCTTAAACACAGATAAGAAATAATATTTAAGGGTAAAATAAAAGGTAGAGGATAGAGGATTTGTTGGTCAGGAGTATCGGGGGAACCCGCCCCCAATATTTCAACATAGGTTCTTTCTATTTTCCCTAAGTGTCGGCTGATCTGAGAAATAAGAAGAAAGAGTACAAAGAGAGGAATTTTATAGCTGGGCTGCTGGGGGTGACATCACATATCGGTAGGTCCGTGATGTCCACCTGAGCTGCAAAACTAGCAAGTTTTTATTAGGGATTTCAAAAGGGGAGGGAGTGTACGAACAGGGAGTAGGTCACAAAGATCACATGCTTCAAAGGGCAAAAAGGAGAACAAAGATCACATGCTTCTGAGGCCAGTAAAGACCACAAGGCAAAGGGCAAAATAAAAAACTCCTGTTAAGGGTCTATGTTCAGCGGTGCACTTATTGTCTTGATAAACATCTTAACAGAAAACAGGGTTCGAGAGCAGAGAACTGGTCTGACATCAAATTTACCAGGGCTGGGGTTTCCCAGTCCTAGTAAGTCTGAGGGTACTGCAGGAGACCAGGGCGTTTCTCAGTTCTTATCTCAACCGCATAGGACAGACACTTCCAGAGTAGCCGTTTATAGACCTCCTCCCAGGAATGCAATTCTTTTCCTATTATATTCCTTGCTAGGAAAAGAATTTAGCGATATCTCTCCTACTTGCACGTCTGTTTATAGTTCCTCTGCATGCAGAAAAATATGGCTCTTTTTGCCCGACCCCTTAGGCAGTCAGACCTTATGATTATCTTCCCTTGTTCCCTAAAATGGCTGTTATTCTGTTCATTTTCAAGGTGCACTGATTTCATATTGTTCAAACACACATGTTTTACAATCAATTTGTACAGTTAACACAATCATCACAGGGTTCTGAGGTGACGTACATCCTCAGCTTATGAAGATAATAGGATTAAGAGATTAAAGTAAGACAGATATAGGAAATTATAAGAGTATTATTAGGGAAGTGATAAATGTCCATGAAATCTTCACAATTTATGTTTCCTCTGCCATGGCTCCAGCCAGTCCCTCTGTTCGGGGTCCCTGACTTCTGGCAACACAGGAGCATGGCGTTGGACCCAAAGCTTTGGCTTGTGGTATCCATGGGGGATCTTAACTAATTTGTAGTGATCTGTGTTGTACCATGGGACTGGTTTCGGTTTTACAGTTGTGTACTTGGTCCTTCTGGAGGCTTTGTCTACAAATGAGTAGGTTTTATTATACAAGCAAGGTGGAATTTTAATAATCATACACCGTAGGAATATGATGGCTATTTAGATCTTCATTTTGGGCTGTTTTAAGTGGGTCTTAAAGCATTCAGATGTGGCTTGCCTTAGTATTTCAGGCAAGGTTGAGACAGAGATTAGAACCTTTTGGTCTTGATGGGTGGTACAAAATGTCTGCTTTTCCCGAGATCCTCAGCCAAGAGTCAGATCTGCAACTGGGACTTCAAAACTATAAAGCTAGCTATGTTCCACTTGTACTGCAGAGCCCTAATGTGTAAAGTTCTTGCTTTAAACTGTTATTGTCAGGCCTAGGCAGGCAGCCTTAAACTTGTGGCTCTAAATTCCATTTGCTACACTAAAGACCAAAGGAAGAACCTGAAGGTCCTAACTTCTTACAAATATGAGCTTGTCTGCCGGTTCCTGATAGTTACATACCACTGCATGATGTCAAGTTGGCATAGAGTTTGTTCATTTTGAAGCATCTGACTATGACTTTAGTTTCCCAAGATAAAATGATTTTGTCTACAGAATGGTGGTATATTTTATCAGCAAACAAAATAAAGAGAGATCTTCACTGTAAAAAAGAATAAACTATTTTCTTAGAGATAATTATTGAAAATCCAGAGGTTAATCAGGTAACTCAAAAGGCTGCCTGTGCCTCAAATATTTACCACAAAGGGATTATGTAGAAAATCAAGGAAGAACTAGAATATATTGACTAGTATGCGTTAGTGTTATTGTCTGGACAATAGCAGTAGAAAAATGGAAATTAAGTATAGGAAGAGTGTGTTAAAGCAGAAACAAAAAACAGATTACCCTAGAAGAAATGTTGATGTCTTAGAAAAATAATAAGGCAGATATAAAAGGAAAAATTGATGTTAAGGACTATGATAAGCAGATATAAAATTAAAAGTAACTGCATCTTGGTATAATTGCTCTGAAAGAGGGCCTTAGAATATTTTGGTTGTTCTTAGATCAGAAAACATGACAGTTGTACAATGAAATATAATAAAGGAAAAGAGGAAAGATCTTGGAAATTAGACTGGAATTCACGTGCCAGGGTGCTGGCACTCACTAAGCGGTGACCATATAAAGAATCCCCTGAAGACTGGGAGAGACATGTGAGTGATCCAGAAAGTCTGGACAGACAAGAGAAATCATCAGAACATATGCAAAGGAACTTCTGGATCAACTTCACAGTGACCTAGATGTTATAGGTGAACTAGCTGCTTTTACATTTAATCTAATTTTGGATTTATGATTCTAAGGCTACCATCCAGAGATAACTCTTCACAGTTAAATGATTAGATTAATTACATGATAGCACAATCTTCCTTTTGATTAACTCAGTATCAACCAATGAATAATTTTAATTAGATCTTCAGAATTCCTTTTGCCATGTAATGTAGCATAATCCCCAGTGTGATAGCTTATCCTATTCACAGTCCCAGGGATTAGAGTAGGATATCTTAGGGACTATTTTAGGATTCTTTCTACCACAACACATAGGGAATCTAAGCAAAATAATGATGATTAAGTCCAGCCTACATTAGATGTAGTCTGATGGAAAATTATCTCCTGGTTTGGATGCTTCAACTCAAGAAATAATAATGGACAAGACTTATTGAAATGGGAGAGGCTTTTGGCACACCAAGAAATTATTTATTTTACATGTCGCATTGTGGGAAACATCCTATAAGATAAAATTAAGAGTGTAATACTGGACAAATAAATATCTTGACCAAAAAAGCAGAGAAGGGAAAGAAGAAAGGCATTTAATTACAGCAAATAGTAGAACTCTATTTGTTAGAGAAGGAAAGATGCCAAAGAAGCAGATTGAATAGATAGAAACTCAGTTAAGTGTTCCTGTGAGACTTAGCAGAACAGAGGAAAAAGAAACATTGAAGGCATAGTTTACTGCAGCAAAATAGGATGTAGCAGAAAGAACTTCTATTCAAGACCAGGATCATTTAAAAGGAACAAAGACAATGTCTTGAGGAGCTCATGGAAGAAGAAGTGATCCTTACCAGGACCCTGGAACAAACATTTCCAAAGCATCAATAGCAGCCTTAGTTCTAGAATATACTGAGTGACTTTAACAGAAACAAATGTTTGAATGAGGAGAAGTCTAGAAGGCAGATTTTTTTTTATGACCCAAGGAATTTCATTGCAAGAAGGAACAGCGCCATCTCAGAAATGAACGTGCTTGCTCACAAAGATAATGTGAAGGCTGTGGTACTGACATTGTCCTGGGTGCCAGGAATGTTGAGCTCAACATGATCAAGAGTGTTAAGAGGTTTTGAATTAACAGGGGCTTCCACAGATGGGTATGTCCTTGCTTTCCTGAAAGGCAGGAGTTTCATAAGTGCAGCCCTTTAAGAAAGTAGATTAGGCCGAAGCGGGCAGATCATGAGGTCAGGAGATCGAGATCATCCTGGCTAACACAGTGAAACCCTATTTCCACTAAAAATACAAAAAAATTAGCTGGGCGTGGTGGCATGTGCCTGTAGTGCCAGCTACTCGGGAGGGAGGCTGAGGCAGGAGAATCGCTTGAACCCAAGATGCAGAGCTTGCAGTGAGCCAAGATAAATCCACTGCACTCCAGCCTGGGTGACAGAGTGAGACTCTGCCTCAAAAAAAAAAAAAAAAAAAAAAAAAGGAAAGTAGATTAGTGAGACATTTTCCCCCATCAGGTATGGCAAATACACCATTAATACTTGATGGTAGATTTCTCCTAAATAAGTTTCCGCTCAAGTCTATAGACTCTTAATAGCTTAAATAGACTGACCAGCATTCTAGTCATGAGCATCCGCAATGCTCTCAACTTCAGATACTTCTGAGTTTCTGCTATTCCCTGGGGCAATTAAGTACCAGAGTAACATTTTACTTGGGTTAAGTGATTTGGAGACTGAGACTTTATGCTTTCTAATTTTCTGGTCATGAAGTAAGTGCCAAAATAATATTTTTAGCCCTATTAATTCTTTGGATTCTTTAAAAAGGGGAGCTCATGAGAGATTTGGAATTGGACTTATACAAATCTGAGACCCTATCAGAAAGATATTTATTATAGTATGACAGCCCAGGTTATAGAAATGAAGGGATCAAGAATCCTTCTAGGCTGGACATGTTGGCTTATACCTGTAACATCTCTACATTTCCAATATTTGAGAGCTGGAGCACCATTTAGGTTGTCATTTGATCTCATTACAGAACCTCTGATGAGCTTTTTTGGACAAAGTGGCAGGGCATAATTTGGTAGAATAAAACATAAATTTCTAGTATTAGGTACAGCATGGCCTTGGAGTTAATTTAACTTATATCTATCTGGCATACTGTAGGGCTGTCTGACCCATTCTGGGGGAAAAATATTCAGTTTACCAGAAGGATACCACGAGGTATAATGGTTAATACTGAAGGAGGGACTTCATGAAAAGGGAGGCAGGAATGATTTGATAGATTGCTGATCTTCTGTTATAAGGGGTTGGCTTATAACCCCTTATAAGATATAACGCCTTGGAAGATCCTGGGTTGATGACTGAGCTCTATAATTAAAAAATGTTAATTTTCTATAAATTATGAAAATGTTAGGGAATTGAAATGTTAGGGAGAGTTCTTTCTCCTGCTCTCATGTTTTCTATGAAAGGATCTCCTTTAGAATGATGTCCCTGGCCTCTTGCCCCAACTTTTTTATATCTCTGCATCTCCACTTCAACCAGAAGAGGACTGACCATATTTTATTGGTGGGTTTGGAAGAAGGAACCCAGCAGGAATGGCTTACCTTACTCTGGGTTTCCTTTGGGATCTGTCTGTCTGCAAAGGGAAGCTTTCTGACCTGCTCTCTCTACTTCAGTGGAGCATCTTTCACCCACTACAAGGAAAGTCTGCAGTTTTAGGGGCTAAGTTCATTTCAAAGAAGTGTTACTAAGCCAGTTTGAGTACTCATCACACAAAGTTTTAGTCTATGATACAGCTAACATAATTGTCTTCGTGTCTCACCTCCTGATCCTTCTCAGTTTGTTTCAATGCATTAACTGAAACCTAATGAGTATAAAAGAAGTGGGGGTCTGGGTTCTAAATCTAGCCCCGCCACTGGTATGCTGCTGCCTGCTGGGAAGATTACATCTATTGCTCGCATTTGAGACATCTCAGATATATAATGAAAGGATTGGACAAGGTAATCTTTAAACTTTCTTTTAGCTTTGCCGTACTGTGGCACGAATGGGAGACCTTCAGATGGGAGTTCATGTTTGCAGTCTGTATTGCATATTGATTAACTGCCTTTTAACATCATAATTGTTAATCATTTATTATGGCCAGATTTGGGGAAATGGGTTCCCAAACAGTGGTGTCATATATGGGGTCAACAATTCATTGCTGTTAGGGTCTGCCCAGCTATCATTGGTGACATTAAAAATCAAACAGAGCCTTTTTTGGTCTCCCTGCCTTCTTATGTTTAGATAGTTCTGATAATTAAGATTCTGATAATCTAGACATTTTTCTCAGAGCAAGAAAAAACACTGCCAAAACCTCCAAGTGGGTCGTGTTTGAATTTGGCTGTATTTAAGAAGTATGTCTACAAGTTTGAATTATCTCTTTTCCTGAAGAGTTTTTTTAGGGCTGATATTCCTGCCTCCCACCCTCATGATTTTGTGTTTTTCTCTCTGGCTTTCTCTTTCAGCCATGCTGTCTTTCTTAGACCTTAATCTTATTTATGTTTCCAATCTCCATAGTACCTGGACACCTTGGCAATCAGCTTTTAATTTTAGTATGAAGCAGAGTGAGAGAAGCAGATGAAATATCATCGCTAAATAAATATTGGGCTTCTCTTTGTAGTTTTGAAATATGTTGGAACATTAGAAGTTGAAAAAAGAGCCAGGATTTTGAAGATTTGTTTTGTGTGTGTAGTTTTTCTATGGGATGCAATCTGTCATATCCACACAGACATGGTGATGTGAAAAGAGAAAAATGGATCACCTTGAGATGGCACAGTGGAAGGAAAAGTCTGTGTTTTGAGATCCACTGCTGTAGTTCTTTTGTATGACTACCTCTGGTAATAGTATTTCTGATAGTTGGCTGAATACCTAGCAATGATGATATTTTAAAAATGTTAATATTGAGGTTTCATTGTGTGCAAAGGACGTTCACATAAGGCAACATGTAGTAGCTCTTCCCCGAGACCAGCAACGTCCCAGAGAGGGATGTTCTGTCGGTCTGAGTCTGAGTCCTGCAGTGAAGAGAATGGGAGAGGAGTCACATTTGACCCATGTGGACAGATACTATGAGAGAGAAATAAACCTCTACTGTTGCAAGCCTGCGAGTTTTGGAGGTTGTTTGTTACCATGGAATAATTTAGCAAAGCTGAGAGATAGTGGTGGCAGCACCACAGAACCATTCTGAAAGACGAACTGATAATAAAAAACAAAGCACTATGCAATGACAACAGAAAAAAAGATGATATAGACTCCACAATAAGACAATTCAATTAGAAACTCTAGAATCTCTGGTGGCAGGGTTCAGATATCAGGTATCTGTGTTTTAAAAAGCATCCCAGGAAATTCTGATGTACCGTGATAGTGGTGAACTACTTATCAAGAGGAAAAGTAGAAATAAGTTTGCTTCTTTGTCTATTTTCACTCAGACTTTGGAGGATTTATTTTAGTCGAAAAAAGCCCCATGTTGTGACTAAATCATTTTGATAAAGGGAGAATGCTGGGTTAGGATTTATGGTTCAAGCTTTAGTTAGTATTGTCTGGTCTTAAGCAATCATGTAGTTCCCTTAGTGTCTCAAAGGTTAAGAGCAGAGCAGGACTTGGCTTCATTCTTTCAATAGGTGTGTATTGTTGGTTGATTGCAAACTGTGTGTCAGGCTCTGTGGTAAATGCAGAATTATTCCATTAGCAAAAGTTGCTAATGTGATAAGGGCTACCAAAGAGTATTCAACCAAGCTATGCAGAGATGCCGAATGGGACATCTAATCCAATAGGTGGGAAGAAAGGCTTTCCTGTCTATTTATAATCCTTACTTCTAGTATTGTCTTAGCATAGTCTTCTTGTCTCTTTGTTCCAAAGACACAATTGTCTGGGAGAGTAAGGAAAACAAAGACACTAGCTTAGGAAAGACCATATAATTATATTAGTAAGTACCATTTATCATTGTCTTTCACTACTACAAGCTGAATTCCTTCAGGGTAAGGGAGCACATGTCTATGAGTTATTCTCAAACATTTCAGAAAAAAATAGATTTAATTATGTGGGAGGAGGGAAGAGAAGGAGAAGAGACAAGGAGAAAGCAAACATTAACATTGGGAGAATCTAGGTGAATGGTATATGAGACTTCTTTTATTCTTGAAACTCATGTACATTTGAAAGTATGTCAAAATAAGAAAAAAGCTAAGAGGAAAAATTATGCTTTTCCTATACACAAAGATACTTTCTATTACTTTAGGAAAAGTCATACTTGGAATGGTAAGGCTTAAGATGGATGGAAGTGCAGTAGTAAGGAGTCTTATCCCTGGCTTGGGATCAGGATACATAGATCTGGTTTAAGGTGTCCTGAGTTTCTATGCAAGATGATACTTGTCTGGATTTTATTCAACAGACCAAGGGCATTGGGCTTGTTGGGAAAGGAGGATGATAGGGATGATTTTCTGATTCTGTGTTCCCTATTTATTTGCATGGTCCTACCACCATCTCGTTAGCCAAACTAAACCCTTGGAATAATCTCTAACTCTTCCTCCATTCTATAAGTTACTAGTTCCTGTAATTTCTATAAGTTACTAGTTCCTGTAATTTCTCCCTCTGAAGTCTTTTGGGTCCTCCTCCACCTGCCTCACCACTCCACTCCCCAAGCCTGGAAATATAATGCTCTCCTACATCCACCATTGAGCTTGCCCTCATCCCATTGAGATCTTATGTGCAGCCAAGGTGATCTTTCTAACCAAGGTGATCTTTCTAACATACACAGCTCTCAAACACCTCTACTCATGCCATTTCTCAAAGCATCAGTGGCTTCTTAAAGCCTATGGAATAAAATACAGAGGCTGCAACTTTTCATTTTATGCCATGATGTGGCTCCAAAATTCTTTTTTATTCTTCTTACTACTAACACCTTTATGCACATAGCTTCAGCACCACTACTTTCTCTCTAACATTTATGTTTGTTTGATCTGAAATTTTGTCTGTTTGGCATTTGCCCTCACTCTTTTGTTCATAGATATTTACTGAGCACCTACTATGCACTGTCTGTTGGGGATGCAGTGGTAAATGAAGTTGATCCAATCCTTCCCTTCTCTGCATCTACAAGCTAATGAGAAAGAGGCATACTTTAAGTTAAAAGAAAAATATATGTATTTATGCATGTTATGACTATAAAAAGAGTTACAAAATAGAAATATACATGGGGACTCTACTATGTATATAGTAGAGGAATATCTACTATATCTACCATATTAAGGGAATATCATGAGGATATTCCCCTAAAATTCTCCTACTCTCTAATATATCCATATTTTTTCCACTGTTTTTCAAGATCCAAAGTTTACCTCTTTAAATGGATCTTGCCTTAAGACTGATGTAATATCTTCCTCCTCTGAATGACAGTAGTGCTCCAACTGAACATTCCCTACACACTAGATCAATAGTTACATATTATTATTCCAGAGCCTGAATGACTGTAGGTCAACAGTTACATATTATTATTACTAAACCCCAAGGAGGCTAGGTCAACAGTTACATATTATTTGTTGTTTTAATCCTTGTGTTACCTCCATTTGTAATCTCTGATGTCTATGACTTTGCATTTCCTGTTTTTTGTTCTCTTCATTGCCTCAGGGCCAATCATAGAACTTTCCTTGTAATTCTGTGTACAAAATATTTATCAAATGAATAAATAAATGAGCTCATTTATAACACATAGAAATATATAATACAGTATGCCTTCTGTAATAACATATGAGCTGATTTTTTTAATACAATCTTTATTAGATCAAGAAAAATAATTGCTGATTTTTAATATAATCACTACAAATTCTGGCCTTGACTGCCAAAATCAAGATCTGTTTTAAGGGCCTTGGACAGAAAATGTTGAAAACTACTTTAGTATAAAAGTAAATAATATACATAGAATAGTGAACAATAAATAATATAACTGAATAAATTTGGCAGAATAAAAATTTTGAAATGCTAAGGGATCTTAGTATTTGATAGCAAAACAGGGTTATTATAGTCACTATAGACTATAGTACATTTAAAAACAACCAAAGAGTATAAATGTATTGCTTGTTACACAAAGGATAAATGCTTGAGGGGATGGATACCCCATTTTACATGCTGTGATTATTATGCATCACATGTCTGTATCAAAACATCTCATGAACCCCATAAATATACACATCTTCTGTGTACACATATAAATTATAATAAAAAAATTAAAAATGAAATATTAAGTGATCTTTGTCTATTTTACCATTTCTCCTTATGTCCTTTCTCCTCTCCCTATTGGAGTAGAGCTGTATCTAGCTATCCTTAATCCTTACCTTTCTCTGTTCATTGCCTCAGAGAAGGAACATGACAGAGAGAATGTAGATAACAAAAATAAGATAGGCTTTTCTTGGCTTTGGAGTCATAAACATTAGGATCTTTGGGAAGCAGAAAGTACTGTAGACATATACTAAATTTGAGAGAAAACTGAATGATTAGGCACGGATACTCTGTCTTTTCTGCTCCCACTCTTATTCTAAGAATGATTTCTCTGACGAGAGGAATAAATTTTAAGAGGAAGCAGTGGAGTTTAGTTAGACCTTGATGAGTTCCTGTAAAAGGAACTTTATCTTACGCTTCCTGGACTAAGCCAGGTGAGGCACACAAGCCCCAGATGGATTCCTAGGTAGAGGCTGAAGAAGGTTGCAGGTCTCTACCAGGATGGTAGGATGACAAGTTTTAGTTGATACAGTGTCAGTCAGCTTTGCAGATTCTCATGTCCTGGACTGGCAGGGGGTTAACAGAATTCTTGGGTGTTCAAGATTGACCCAGGAGTATATAGAAGAGGCTTATGTTCAGTAATGCTGACCTGTCTGAACCAATGACCAAAGGCCATGTGAGAGAGAATGACAGCACAGTAGATGATACTGGAGAGTTAATGGCGAGGACAAGGTGATCTTCAACACACATTGTGTCACAATGTACACTCTTTAGAACTTTGATGATGGAACTGAACACTTCCCAAATGCTTACATAATTTCCTTTCCTGTGTTGTTTGGGGTTACTGTCTTGCAAGTACAATTTTTTCTTGTTTAGCAAGCAATAAATACAGCTTTTTTGTTTCAGATCTTGATGGCCTCTCTCTTCCTTTGACTAAATTGAATCATATAAAATTTTAAAGAAATATTGTATACATGAGTTTGTAGATTTAGTATTGTACCTCCTAGGTGTGTATAATACCAGCTTTCAAAAGCTCACAATCTATTTTCAGATGTTGGCTGCTGGACTAAACAATTTTTGTAACACTGGCATATAATGTGAGAAATGCAAAGATAAGCTGAGAAGCTCATTTGAAAGAGCTCAATAAATGTCATTCCTTTTATTTCACAGATGCATAAATGAAGTTTGACAGAAGTTATGGAAAAGCTCACATAGTTGTAGGGAGAAGTGAGAGGAATACCCTGATCTCATGTCTCCCATATTGGGGCTCTGTGCTGCATGCCTTGATTCTGATTCTGAATGAGCTGCAGAGGTGTGTGTGGGGGGTACTCCTCTTTCCTCTACAGTAGACCAGCGATTGTCAAACTTTAGGGTAAATCACAATCATCCCCTGAAGGGCTTGATACAACACTCTTGCTGGCCCAAACTACACAGCTTATGATCTAGGTTTTGGGTAAAGTCTAAGAATATGTATTTCTAGCAAGCTTTGAGGTTGACTCTGCTGGCCCAGGGACAACACTTTAAGAACCACTGTTCTGTTGTTCTCCTGATGAACAGGATTGAGTTAGAATTGAATGTGAGACAGAGGAAGAGAAAGTAAACTAATAGACAAAGGGTTGGAAATGACATTTCTAGAGTTTCTGGACCCTTCCTTGTGGATTTGGGCACAGAGGAAGAGGCAGCAAGGTACATATTTCTCTCTTCCACATGAGTAGGGTAAACCATATTCTTAAATCTCAAATTAGGCTACATTTTGGGACAAGTAAAATCATACCAGAGGGGAAAGCACATTTTACTATCCTGGATAATCTGTTGCTGTGATTAGCACAGAACATGGCTCATGGGCCCAAAGACCTGGATTTGAATTTTCATTCCAATAGCTGTATGATCTCATTATGTTTCCTGACTTCTATGGGCTTTGTTGCTATACATAAGAGATAAGGGGTGGGGAGAGGATGGCATGATAGCCCTCTTAACAGCTCTGTGAAGCTGCTATAGGGTTTCCTTTTGAGGTGATAAAAATATTCTGGAACTAGCTAGAGATGATGACTGCATAACATTGTGAATGCATAAAATATCATGAAATTGAACATTTTATTTTATTTATTTTTTATTTTTTATTATATTTTAAGTTTTAGGGTACATGTGCACAATGTGCAGGTTAGTTACATATGTATACATGTGCCATGTTGGTGTGCTGCACCCATCAACTCGTCATTTAACATCAGGTGTATCTCCTAATGCTATCCCTCCCCGCTCCCCCAACCCCACAACAGGCCCCGGTGTGTGATGTTCCCCTTCCTGTGTCCATGTGTTCTCATTGTTCATTTCCCACCTGTGAGTGAGAACATGCGGTGTTTGGTTTTTTGTCCTTGCAATAGTTTGCTGAGAATGATGGTTTCCAGCTTCATCCATGTCCCTACAAAGGACATGAACTCATCATTTTTTTATGGCTGCATAGTATTCCATGGTGTATATGTGCCACATTTTCTTAATCCAGTCTATCATTGTTGGACATTTGGGTTGGTTCCAAGTCTTTGCTATTGTGAATAGTGCCGCAATTGAAATTAAACATTTTAAAATCGTTAATTTTACGTTACATAAATTTTACCTCAATTTTATAAATATATCTATTGCTGTGAGTGCCCACTCCACAGAAAATAATCAGATGACTGTTATTTATTTCCCGGGTTTGCCCCCATCAATCTTGATTGGCTTCATCCTGAGTGGTCATTTGGTGCTTCTAGACTCTAAGCATAAATATTCTTCCACCACTATCAATAACAGCTTTTTATCCATTCTTATTTCCAGTTGCTTACACTAGTGGCTGTGATAGGGCCGCCTGAAAATTTAAATAATAATAAAAAATATACTTTAAAGCAGCACATAATTTTCCACTCTGTGTTATACAGGATTTAGCTCAGAGGAAGAGAGAGAGATAAGAACCTAGTGATTATTGAGCACCTCATATGTACTGGGTTCTTTTACAAATGTCATTTCATTTAATCCTCCTAATGACCTTGAGTGGCAGATCATCTTATCCCACTTTTGGACTGATGTCAACTGGGACTCAGAGAGATTAAGAAATCCATTGAGAGTCAATAGACACTGAACTGGAATTAAAGAGTTTTAAGCCTACGTTCTTTGCATCATATGCTGCTCTCCTGAGCTGATGAGATTTCAGGTGAGAGGTTGGATACTGATGGACTTAGCAGAGGAGCAGATTTTGAAGAGGTGGACATGGGGGCAGAGGGCATTCCAAGCAACAGATGGAAAACATAGAGGTAGAGGGAGAGAGTTTGGTGATGTATGTAAGGCAATCTCTGTAAAGTGGAGATCTCTTTCCAGGGATGTGAAGAAGACAATAGCTTAAAACAAAATTATGGACTAACTTGAATGGCAAAGTGAACTGGCTCCTTTGGACCAGCATGGCAACATCTGACTGGCAGTCTTTCCTGGGCTCCAAACAGTGCTCTTAGTAAAGAATATAAGTCCGTTAACCTGGTTCACCAGGACAACCAGAATTGGGCTCCCGCTCCCCGTTGTGGTCTCCTTTCCCATCGTTCTCCTCCTCACTCCTTGCTCCCTAGAGTGGGTTTGCTTCTTTTCAGTTTCAGGAACCCTCCAGGTCATTTCTCACCACAGGGTCTTTGCATATTCTGTTCCCTCTGCTTGGAGCTTCCTTCTCTAATTCTCTCTTTCCTCCTTCACATCTTTCCACTAAACACATTTCCTATCTTTTTTTTTAATCCAATACCTATTATCATTCAAGTTACAGACAAAAATCTTGCTTCTTTGTAAGGCGTTTCTGGATCTCTTGGTTGGATCGCTGCCACAGCTCCCTACGGATGCTCCTCATGCTTGCGAGAATATTTTGTTTCTGTTTACCACTCTGGATTTTAAGGCCCCAGGAAGCTGTAATTGGGCCTACCCTGTTCACCACTACATCTAAAGTTCTATCACTGTGTCCCAGAATAAAGTAGATGACAATAAGCTATTTACTGAATAATTTCTAATGAATGTAGGTGTTTGTTAAAAACATAAACCTAGGTAAAGGGACATTTCATTCTAGCCACACTCAGGCATCTCTTTACCTTCTTCTTAGTCTTCCCCATGGAAGAAAGAGTGACTTGAATGTGGGGTAAGAAAGGGCACATATGCATAGCTCAGCCTTCTTCTTAAGAGCTGTCCTGCTCACAAAGCACACAAATTACTGCTGTTTTTCCTCTGCTCTGCATTTTAAATGAGTGTGCCCACTATGGGAGACCTAGGGTTGGTGTTCAGAATTGGGAAACCTTGTCTTGATGAAATGGGAAAAGTTCCTTATCCCCTTCACAAGGCATGTGATGGGGGTATGGCTCTCTTCTTTGGTGTCCTGCTGCTCAAACCTCTGCAGGGAGCATACAGATGGGCAGGCTGTGGGACTCCGACCCCATGGCAGTGTCTAGGGGTGAATGTTTACAGCTCCTGAAGCCCTGTGGGCGTGTGTTACAGGGTGCTTTTTAAGTTAAGCCATCTGTAGGCGGCTTGTGTTAGCTCAATTAGACCCCTGCCTTATCTCCAGGACAGGGGGCTTTCTGTATCCCAGTGTTTCTCGCCTTGGTGTACTGGAAGAATCGGATCACATGCAGGCTTGGAGAAGGAGTGCAAGGTTTTACTGAGTGGAAGTAGCTCTTAGCAGATGGGGGAGCCAGAAGGGAGATGTCTTTCCCCCGGCGTTGGGCCACTCAGCGGCCCGGGCTCTCCTCTGACCACCCTGGTCAAACTCCGCCTCATTCCATGGGTGGATGGCCTGCCAACCTGCCAGTGTCTATGGGTGTGCTCTTATGCCTTGGCATTCCTTTCCACATCTAGCTGCTTGTGTCTTCTTCTGCAGATGTGTTCCTCTCGATGTCCAGCCACTTGTGTCTCTGGGGTTTTTATAGGCACAGGATTGGGGCTTGGCAGGCCAGGGCGGTCCTGGGAAATGCAAGATTTGGGCAGGAAAACAGAAATGCCTGTCCTCACCTAGGTCTGTGGGCACAGGTCTGGGGGTAGAGCCCTAGCCAGGGACCACATTCTCCTCTACCCAGCACTTCCCTGCTCCTCCTCCATATCATCGCCATCTACTTTAGCCACTTTCTCAATTCAAATTTTATCAGTAATAAAGCTGCCTTCAATCTTTGTCTTACTCTTTCTTTTAATGTTTTAACTGGTTAAAAACACAAGTAGAGACGAGTAGAGATGATTTGTTAGACCCCCTCCAATCTCAACAGAAGGTATGAGCTTCTTATTTATTAAAGATAGTGTGTACATTTTAAAATGTTAGAAGCAGTGCTATAGTTAACATGGGACTTTTGAAAACTATTGTGCAAGGAACTAACATGATTGGATTCAGCAATCTAGCAAATATTTGTTGATTATCTGCTCAGTACAAAGGGCTGCACTTGACACTACTAGGGAGAAGAATACAGAGATGAATAGGAGCTATTTCAGGCCTGCTGAGAGCTCACAGTCTATCAGCAAAGACAGACACATACATAAATAACTCTAATTCAAAAGCAGACTGTGATAAATGCTATTGTGGGGGAGTAAACAACATCCTATGGAGTTTAGGGGAGGGAGAAACTAACTGAAAATGAGGATCTTAAGAGAGCTTATAGGAGAGGAGAAATTTGACCTGGGCTTTGAAGAATCTGTTTCCGCTAGCACCTAGATGAAGGAAGCAGTGGTGGTGGGGGGTTCAGAGGGACCCTTGGACTCTAATCCCTGATACAGAACAAGAAAAGTCTTTGGAATGTGGTCAGTAAAGGGTCTTGTCCAGATTAAGGGTGCTAGAGTAAGGAACTGTTCCCTAAAGAGACTCTATCTTTTAAAAGATAAGCAGTTTATAATGAGGCAAATTCATGGGCAGGTTGCAATAACCTGGGTTGAAGAGTTTCCTGCCTTTGAAAATTATTTGAAGTTGTTTCTTACACAACCACAACACATTCCTTTCCTTCCCACTTCACCTAGAATAGATTGTTTTCTTAGTAGTCCCAAATTCTGTCCAATGCATAGATTTTCTTCTGAGTAATTGATATAAGTAGGGCTGCATTTGAAATTACAAACAGATTTATTATTTTGAACTCCACATTATCAAAATGGGAAAGGAATATTTTTTTGGCTCACCATCACCCATGACTCCTCTCACATGTACCAAGGTATAAAAGACAGGCCAAGCATGGGACCTATAAGTGATCACAAGATTCAGGACTCTAGCACACATTTTGTCCTGAATCATCTGGCTTAACTTATCCATCAGAGTGGACATTGGTTGTTTTTTACCCAACCAACAGCTTGTCTTTTTTCCTTTTAGCAGTGCCCAATTTTTATGATGGTGTATTTCTTCTTCCTCTTCACATTGATTAACTCAGGGATGGGGATAGGGTGTAAGTCATTCCATTGAGAAACCATCCAGCATCTTGGTGCAATCATTGTAAAACAGGCACTATTTTCTCTGGGGTTGCTAAGCTGGTAGGATGGAAGCTTTGAGTTTGCTTGCACAAGCAGAAGACCAACTTAAGGAAACACAGCAGAAAGCAGAATCAACCTATGGAGAGAGAAGATGTCCAAGGACGTCATCAGTACATTTGTATTCAACCAAACATGAAGCCAATATACCCATAGATTTTTTAAGTTACATGAGCTAATGCCTTCCTTTTATGGCTCAAGCTGGTTTAAGTTAGGTCTCTACCAATTGTAGTAACTAAAACAGTCCTGATTAATTCACCCAGATGGTGCACCACATCTGAAAGACATCTTTCATGCCTTTTCATCTCATAATTTGCTACTCTTTCTTCATTTAATGATCCCACTTTTATCTTTAGATATGACTCTAGGTTGCTTTTGCTTGGCTACTTTCTCAACCTCCTTTTAAAACAAACCCTGACCCTGGGTCCTGGGAACCAGGGAGAGGGCTGCATGTGGGGTTGAGTTACCCTGTGAGCTACCAGATATAGATCCAAGGTACTGCTGACAGTCAGCATCTGGGCTTTGGGGGATCATACTGAACTGGCAAGCCTGCAGAAGCATCAGACCCAAAGCCTTTGTATAGCACAGGCACAGGGAAAAAAAACAAAACAAAACAAAACAAAAAAACAAAGCGATAAGCTCCATTAATCCAGGGTGGTGAGTCTGAGGATGGAGCCTGAGGGTTGAGGTCTGTTTAGTGAACAGAAAATAGAATGACTCAATAGATTATTCTTGGAGGATATTGTAAGAGAGCTCCTGGAGTGGTAACGAACAGCCAATTTGTAGAGGGTTTTGAGAGCCAGGCTGAAGAGTTTAGAGTTTATAAAAGAAATGAAACTTTATGACTATAATTCTAGAGGCATTGTGCAGGGGGCTGGTGACAAGAAAATCCACTAAAAAGCTCCTGTTCTGATGTGTCTGGCTTGAGTCTGGGTGCCTGGGAGAGAGCTAGCATCACCCCTGAGGGCAAGGTGGTCCATGAGGGAAGCTGGTTTTGCAGGGCAAAGGGAGGAGGTGTTAAGTTAGATTTCAGACACGTGGGATTTCACATGCCAGAGGGTGAAGATGATGTGGAACACACTGACTCGAAGATCCAAAGACAGAGTGGAGCTGACGATTAGAGTTAGGGGTCATTCCCATGGAAAGACAAGGTGAGGTTATATGTGTCACTAATTTTTCTGAGGGAAAATGATGTCGAGAAAATTTTCCACTTGATCCATTCTCCTGCATTGTGGAAGGAGACTGGTAATTCATCTAACAGATAACACATAAACTTAAAAAAAATATACAGTGATTTAGGGGAAAACAGAGGTGCATAGAATAGGATCTAATTGTCTGCATGGGAGATTCCCTTTTGGGAAGATATTCAGAGCTCTGCTCCAGCCCACTTTCACAGGAAAGCTGCTCTCTCCTCCGAAAGACCACACACAAACTTAAACCTTGGAAATAATTGGAAAAAATAATTTTAAAAGGCAACTACCATACAGAAAACATCATTCACATTTTTATCTTTTATTTGCAACTTTGTGGCACAAAGCCTTACTGCAAGAAATCATGGCTGACAGATTATATCAGTTTGTAAAGAATGTGTGGATCATTTACTGTTGGCAAATAAAGAAACATTATTGTAAAGAGACAGAAGAGACAGCAGATTTCAGTGATTATTCATTATTAACCTTTCCCTCTCTTTTATACTGTATTCCATTGGTCATTAATGCCCACCAATACTTTCCAACGTCTGTTGAAGCAGTTTGCTAACTCCTATTTGTGGTGAACTTACTAGGTGCCAAACTACACCAGGAATTTAGGAGACAGAGAATAAGAAATGCTTTCTATCTTCAGGTTTCTCAGAGATAAACAAGACAACAGTAAACACGACTTGTTTGGTGGTCGTATGGTAAATCTGATGCTGTGCTAAAGGTAATAATGGAGTGATACTTTTAGTCTTGGTTGATGGAAAAGATTTATCCCAGGAAGTGATATTTCATATGTTATTTCTGATATGACATAAAATATGCATAGGAATTTTCCAGTCAAAGAAATATACAGGAAGGACATCCCAAGTAGGGCATATTTGGAAAGTATTACTTTATTAATTAATTCATTCTACCAACGCATGAAATACCTAGACATAGTGCTAGGCATTGGGGATACAGAAATAAATGAAATGTACACAAAGCAATGAATATTATTTTTAGAATCCATTGTCTACACCCCCAAGATATTGGTCTTAGATATTTCTTTTTGTCTTTCTTGCCCTGTTTCTACTGATATTTCTTTAAAATAAATATAGATTATTCAAGATTCTGTGATGGGGAAATTGAGCCCTTTTATATCAGGGACAGACCATATCACAATGAGGTCATTGTTTTGTATGGCATTGTATTCATATTTTTGAAATCTCCTTTTTTTCTGTTCGGGGAGTTAATGATCTCCCTTTCCCAGGCAGCAGAACAAGCTGGGATAGTTGTTGTAACTTTGGATACCCAGAGCAATTAGAAGTCCTCCTTCTCAGCTGCCTGGAGACATGTTCTGATTTCAGTGCTGTCATGTATAATCCTGCCTTGGTCAAGATGAAGCCATTTGAGGTGACAACTTACACCGTCTGCCCTATGTGGCAGTTGTAAAAATAGACCCATTGTTGCAGGGACTGCAATGCAAGTCACTTTTTTGTTTCTCAGATTTTGCTTTTCTTTTTCCAATTCCCTTTCTGCCCCATGCTGTGAGCCTTCAACGTAGACAAATACAGTCAAGATTCTGGGAAACAGACATGCTCTGTACCATCTGCTGTCATGGACTAGCATCTTCCTGGTCCAGTTCCTTGTCTTCAGATAGCCAGAGCAAGTGAGCCTGGACAAGGACATAGCGTGAGAAAATGCAGAACTCATCAGTTGCCTGCTTCTACAAGGGCAGAAACCAAGAGTCGGGCCAGATTTCAGAGAATTGATGAGATACTGTGGTGTTGTGTGGGCACAAGTCCCATGTGACTCTGTGGTAACCCAGAGGGGATATAAGTACCTCCTGTCCTTCTGTTGTCAACCTCACAGTATCTTCCTAGCACAGTGCCAGGTACAGATGTGTCTTCTGACTTTAACCTTCCTCTTACTGGTTCCATTATTCTGCCTATCCAGGAGGCTTCATATCTCTAAACAAAACTCTAATCAATTTTCAGGCCATATTGCTTCATTCTTTGTCCTTCCTCTCCTGTCCAACCCCGTTTTCTCATCCCCACTCCCTCTACCAAGCTCAGTCATGTGTCACCTCACACCAGGATTATGTTGTCTATCAGCCTCTATCAGGGGTGTCCAATCTTTTGACTTCCCTGAGCCACATTGGAAAAAGAATTGTCTTGGGCCACACATAAAATACATTAACACTAACGATAGCTGATGAGCTAAAAAGAAAAATCACAAAAAGCATCTCATCATGTTTTAAGAAAATTTATCTATTTGTTTTGGGCCACATTCGAAACCATCTTGGGCTACCTGCGGCCTGTGAGCTGTGGGTTGGACAAGCTTGCTCGATGCTATCACCCAATCCACACTTCCCATGCCTCTAAGGTTTTGGTTCAACAGGGGTTATATCCATCACTTTCCTATTAAAAATAGCCCATGGATCCCCACAAATGCCTAATCTTCAGGAGAAGGTGTAGAACTTTTTTCATTTCTTTCTCCTATCCACCAAGGGCTTCTGACTACATGCTGTGCTTTCTCCTGTGCCAGGGAAGGACTGCCTTCTCTGTCCAAAGCCATTTGTCTATTTGCCTCTGTCCTGTCTTCGCGGTGCCCTTGAAACCAGCCCTGAGAGACTGCCAGACCAAGTGCTCTCAGTGCTAGGAAGCAGCTTCCCCCTCATCAGTCTGGCAGAGCCTGATCGCCTTCATGTGTCACATATCATTGTTCTAAGCCTCCTAATGTGACATTGATGCTACTGCCATTTCCCTGGACTCAGATGCATTTTTCTAATATATAGAGGAGCAAATCAGCTTGAAATTAGAAACTAGATGGCTACTTTTAGGGGAACAAGTATTTATTAAGCCCCTACTGTGTGCCAGGCTATTGTACTTCCTTATTTCATGTAGTCTCTGAAGATTCATGTTTTGCACATCTGCTAAATGACTGTGGAATGCCCTTCTTCTAAAATTTTCTTAAGGTTTAAAGGCAACATAGAACTAAGTAAATAACAGTCAATATGATCTTAGAAAAAAACACTAGTTCACCACCTTCTACACTAACAGCACTTTCAGCAAGCAGGAGTTTTAATTTTAGAGTTACTCATAGACCTTGTACTTCAGTGGCGTTATCTTAGCAGATGAACTCAAGCCTCCTGTGGAAAAGTGCAGGAGCAGTAGAAAAGTGGTAAATGGTATGTATGTATTCTTATGACAGACAGGCGTGTGGGCTGCACTTCACCTTTTCTGGTGAGATATGTAAGTCCAACTATAAGAGATATGCATGCATGGATGGAATCTATTGAATGGTCAGATTCCATTCATGGAACAGATGGATAATGTCCATCCATTAGGCTATAGTATGTGTAATAATAGACGTGTCTGCAGGGATAATTAGTCTCCTTAACTGCTGAGTTGGATGCTAATTAAATCAGCACAAACATGAGAAAACTTGGGTTAGAGACAAGGAAAATTATAAATACACACACACGCACGCACACACATGCATACAGGCATGTACTCTATGTATAGACGTGTACCCATCTGTCAATATACCTAACATCTACTTGTCTCACACCAACCATTAGAGTATATCAAGATTTCTTGTTCTTCTACCTCCTGCTGAGGGAGGGCCTTTGATTTACAGGTAATTGCTGCAGTTTTTAATTTTACCAGTATTTGCCTTAAGCCTGTCTTTTCAGATATTTGCATTTAAGAATTAAAAAATATATCCAACAGGAACACACATCATTTTTAATTTTCTGAAATCTCCAAGGCAGTAGTTGTAGCTGGGGAGAAACAGATTTTAATTTGTTTTTCAAAGCTTGAGTTTCACTTATCTACTTCTGAGAAACTACAAAACACTTAGGGTTGCTCCCCTTAACTTTTGTTCTCTCCCGCTTTCTTCTTTCTCTGTTTCACCTGGACGACAAAGATATAGAATTCTAGAATTTAAGTGGAACTTGGAGATCTTTTTGTATAATTGCTCCTTTGAAAGAAGAAAAAGATGAGGTCCGGAGAGGGAAAATGATCTTCCCAAGACTCCATAACTACAAAGTGGTAGAGCCTGAAATGATCCAGGTCTCTTAACTCCTGCTCAGGATTTTTTTTATGTGGTACAACTAATGTCTTTGCTTAGCCTGCTCGCCTGTCTGGTGTGAAACCCACCGTCCTCATACCTAGACTCCTGTCCACCTCCTCTCAGGAATTATAGAAGTTCTTTAACCGGTTCCAACCATGCAAGGACCCCTGAAATCCCAGACTTCACTGATCATACCCAACCAAATCAATGACCATCTTTTGGCTTTAACTTCTTTAGACCCAGAAACAGTCGTGTTTTCTTCCCTTCTTTTCTTTATAGAGACAAAATGTGGACAGAGCTTCATGGAAAGGAGCTTCCTGGAAGGAAGCCTTTTATTGTGTAAGTGGTTCTAACCTGCTTGTTAATGAATATAAATACCTGACAACAAGGACATCCATAATTCAAAGTCATGCAGACCTAGTCTTTTACCACTCTTCCAAGACACACTAGCTGATATGTTTTGGCTGTGTCCCCACCCAAATTTCATCTTGGATTGTGACTCCCACAATTCCCGTGTGTCATGGGAGGAACCTAGTGGGAGGTGATTGAGTCATGGGGACAGGTCTTTCCTGTGCTGTTTTCATGATAGTGAATGAGTCTCATGAGATCTTATGGTTTTAAAAATGGGAGTTTCCCTGCACAAGCTCTTTCCTTGCCTGCTGCCATCCATGCAAGACGTGAGTTGCTTCTCCTTGTCTTCCTCCGTGATTGTGAGGCTTCCCCAGCCACATGGAACTGTAAGTCCATTAAACCTTTTTCTTTTGTAAATTGCCCAGTCTTGGGCAAATTGTCTTTATCAGCAGTGTGAGAACAAACTAATACAGTAAATTTCGCTGTGATTCACCTATGGGGGCATGCCAGAGGCTCCAAACAGCATTCCTATCTGCCACTGATAACTCAAGCACTGTTGGATATGCTAGGTCATATGGCCCAAGTGGCATAGCAGCTTGCACAGCAGCCTGGACCTGTTGCAGAGACTTCTCCTGTTCTGGACCCCACTCAAAACTGTCAGCCTTTCGGATCATTCGATAAATGGGCCATAGTAACACACTCAAATGAGGAATGTGTTGCTTCCAAAATCCAAATAGGCCCACTAGGCATTGTGCCTCTTTCTTGGGTGTAGGAGGGGCCAAATGCAGCAACTAATCCTTCACCTTAGAAAGAATATCTCAACAGGCCCCACACCACTGGACCCCTAGAAATTTTACTGAGGTAGAAGGTCCCGGAATTTTAGTCAGATTCATTTCCCATCCTCTGGCACACAAATGTCTGACCAATAAGTCCAGTGTGTTTGCTACTTCTTGCTCACTGGATCCAGTCAGCATAATGTCATCAGTGTAATGGACCAGTGTGATATCTTGTGGATGGGAAAAGCGATCAAGGTCTCTTTGAACAAGATAGTGACACAAAGCTGGAGAGCTGATATACCCCTAAGGTAGGACAGTAAAGGTATATTGCTGGCCTTCCCAGCTGAAGGCGGATTGCTTCTGGTGGGCTTTAGGGACAGGAATGGAGAAAAAGGCATTTGCCAAACATTGGCTGCATACCAGGTACCAGGAGATGTGTTAATTTGCTGAAGCAATGAAACCACATCTGGTACAGCAGCTGCAATTGGAGTCACCATTTGGTTAAGCTTACGATAATCCACTGTCATTCTCCCAGATCCATCTGTCTTTTGCACAGGCCAGATAGGATAGTTGAATGGGGATGTGGTGGGAATCACTGCCCCTGCGTCTTTCAAGTCCTTGATGGTGGCACTAACCTCAGCAATCTCTCCAGGGATGCAATATTGTTTTGGATTTACTATTTTTCTAGGTAGAGGCAGCTCTAATGGTTTCCATTTGGCCTTTCCCACCATAATAGTCCTCACCCTACTAGTCAGGGAGCCAGCGTAAGTGTTCTGCCAGCTGCTAAGTACGTCTATGCCAATTATGCATTCTGGCACATGGGAAAAGACCACAGGATAAGTTGGGGGACCCACTGGACCCACTGTATGTTGGATCTGAGCTAAAATCCATTACTTACATTACCTTCATAAGGCCCTGCTTTAACTGGAGAACTGCAATGACATTTTGGATCCCCTGGAATCAGCATTAGCTCAGAGTCAGTGTCCAGTAGTCCCTGAAATGTCTGATCATTTCTCTTTTCCTAATGCACAGTTGACCTGGTAAAAGGCCAGAGGTCTCCTTAGGGAAGGTTGGGAGAAAGATTAACAGCATAATTTGTCAGTAGTGTAGTGAGCTCCTTCCTCAGGGTGACCTGGCCTCCCTCTTATTCAAGGGGTTCTGGGCATTTAAACTGGCTAAAGTCCGAAAGTTGATTGAGGGGCTGTGATTGTCTGTTTTTATAATTCGAATTAGTCTTTTGTTCACTTGACCTGAAGTTTTCTGCTTATATAAATTAAATAGGAATGCTGTAGGCTTCCTATCAATTCCACTTCTAGGAACACTGTGATTAATCAGCCAATGCCAGATCTCTACATGAGTTCGACTATTCTGATTGCTGCTTTTCCTCTGCTGTCCATTATGGTAGCTTTGCCCATCTTGCCTTTGATGGTTGAGTGCCACCACTTGGCCCCTGCTATCTCAGGATCCAATTATTCCAATTGCATTTATTTATTAATTTGTTGAGATGGAGTCTAACTCTACCATTTAGGCTGGAGTGCAATGGCATGATCTTGGCTCACTGCAGCCTCTACATCCCAGGTTTAAGTGATTCTCCTGCCTCAGCCTCCCCAGTAGCTGGGATTACAGGTGTACACCACCACGCCTGACTAATTTTTGTATTTTTAGTAGAGACGGGGTTTCACCGTGTTGGGCAGGCTGCTCTTGAACTCCTGACCTCAGGTGATCTACCCGCCTCAGCCTCCCAAAGTACTGGGATTACAGGTGTGAGCCATGGCACCTTGCATTTAAATTTTGTAGTTGAGTGGCTGTGGTTCCCACTGTTAGATCTGACATACAGAGAAGAGCAATTACAAGACTCTTCAAAGATGCAAGTGCTGCCCTCAACAAATCTATTTCGCGAAGCATTGGTCAAGGGTATTCTGGACCCTCCCAGCTGGGATGAGTATGCCTAAAGTGACTAATCCACTCCACCATCCCAATCTCCCTAAGCCTTTGGATCCCTTTCTCTACGCTAAACCAACAGAGGTTAGGCATTTCTAGCTCACTCACAGTGGGCCATCTTTTAATCCATATTTCAGCTAACCAAGCAAATAAACTACTAGAACCTTTTTTAATTCCTGAGCTGCAACATTAACTATAGAATCCCTACTCAGTGGGTCCAAATCAATACCTCCAGCCTGATCCAACTCTATGTTCCTTCCACCATCATACCACAACCTTAATATCCTTTCTCATGCCTGTTCTCCAGATTTCTGCTTATGTAAATTAGAAAACTCAAGCAGTTCTTTGTGAGTGTACTGCACCTCCTCATGGCTCCCACTCTGAACCTCACCTCTAGGGGCCCGCCAGGACTTTAGTCTAGTTGGAGGTCTAGAAGCAAACAGGGGTGTTGAGGGTGGCTCCTGAGGAGAATCAACATTATCTTGCCTGGCAACTGCCTCAGGGGAGGCCATCACTGTTGCCTCAGGCAGTGCAGGGTTTATCCCCTCAAACAAAGGTGGAAAGGCTGATGGCAGTGTGGATCAGAGAGGGAATGTTGCCACTACTGGGGATGGGGAAGCTGTTTCTTCTGGAAAAAAAGGTTCATCAGAGTTTACAAGCTCAGTGTACCCAGCTTCATCAGGGTCCTCCCACACATCCCCATTTCAAGTTAAGGGTCCCCTTCTTTTCCAGTCAATGCCCTCGCTTTAACGGTAGACACTTGGCAAGGCTCTGTGGCAACCTTTCGTTGCAGGTCAGCCACTTGCATGATAAGAGTTTGTGTCTAATTTTCCACAATTTCAGCTCTTTCCTTACAGGAGATAAGACTGTCACTCAGGGCAATCTTAGCAAATTTGAGGCTCAGTACCCACTTCTGAAGCTGGGAGTTAACATCCCTGAGTTCATCATTTTCTTTCATCACTTTGTCCAGTGAACTTAGGAGCAACCAACGAATTTCATTATGTTCCTTGGTTCTCCACATATGGCTAAAGGTATTATGTATAGTGTCACTAAACTCCTTGCGTCTCGCTAGCAGTGAATCGGGAGTGTCAAATGCATTTATTTTACATAACTCTCTGAACAGTTCACACCAAGGACTATAAGTGTTCTCCATACTATTAGAAGTAGAATCCTTAGCATTTTGGGGTCAAATCATATTACACAGCCAACCCTAGAAACTCCCAAACCAACAAAAGCACTCCTTTCCCCTAGAACCACTCTTGGTACCAAAATCTGTATTAGAGTTCTCTAGAGGGATAGAATTAATACTCCTTAATTGGATATATATATCCTATTATATTAATACTCCTTAATTGGATATATATATATCCTATTATATTAATACTCCTTAATTGGATATATATATATATCCTATTATGTTAATACTCCTTAATAAACTCCTCCATATATATATTTTTATTATAGTTTATTAAGGAGTATTAACTCACGCAATGATCCCACAATAGGCCATCTACAAACTGAGGAGCAAGGAAGCCAGTCTGACTCCCAAAGCTGAAGAACTTGAAGCCTGATGTTCAAGGGCAGGAAACATATAGCACGGAAGAAAGATGTAGGCTGGGAGGCTATGTGAGTCTAGCCTTTTCATGTTTTTCTGCCTGCTTTTTATTCTGGCCATGCTGGCAGCTGATTAGATTGTGCCCACCCAGGTTAAGGATGGGTCTGCCTTTCCCATCCCACTGACTCAAATGTAATCTCCTTTGGTAACACCCTCACAGACACACCCAGGAGCAATACTTTGCATCCCTCAATCCAATCAAGTTGACACTCAGTATTAACCACAACACAAGCTTTGTTTTTTAAAAAAAAAATATTCTAAGTTCAGTGGTATATGTGCAGGTTCATTATATAGGTAATCTTGTGCCATAGAGGTTTGTTGTACAGATTATTTTGTCACCAAGCTATGAAGCCTAGTGCCCCTTAGCTATTTTTCCTGATTCTTTCCCTCCTCCCACCAACTCTCCACTCTCTGACAAGCCTCTCTGTTCCCCTCCATGTGTCCATGTGTTCTCATCATTTAGCTCCCACGTATGAGAGAGTGTGTACAATATTTGGTTTTATGTTCCTTTGTAAGTTTGCTAAGGATAATGATCTTTAGCTCTATCCCTGTTCCTTCAAAGGACATAATATCATTCTTCTTTTATGCCTGCATAGTATTCCACAGTATAGGTAGCACATTTTCTTTATCCAGTCTACCACTGATGGGCATTTTGGGTGATCCTATGCCTTTGCTGTTGTGAATAGTGCTGCACTGAACATAGATGGGCATGTGTCTTTATGATAGAATGATTTCTATTTCTCTGGGTATATACTCTATAATGGGATTGTTGGGTCAAATGGTAGTTCTGTTTTTAGGTCTTTGAGCAATTGCCACACTGTTCCTTAAACCACAGCAAGCACACTCCAGCTGCAAAGCCTTTGCACTTGTCCTGGCCTCTTCCTGGAACTCTCTTCTCCCTGGAATCTGCAGGGTTTATTCCCTCAACTCCTTCAGGTTTATACCCAAATGTCAGACTGTCAATTTTTCCCTGATTAGTCTATCTAAAATAGCCATCCCTGCCTCTAACACACCTATTTAGAATTTCCTGTTGCTTATTATATTGACAGTTATTACAGCATATTATATTCACCTTTTGGCATATTATTTGTGTTTGTCTAAAAGGATGTAGACCCCATGAGGGCAGGAATTTCTGTACGTCCTATTCTATTACATCAGTAGTGCCTACAAAAGTGTGTGCACATATGACATTCAATAAATATTGATTAAACATGGGAATGAGTGAGTAGATAAATAAATGCCTGTTCCTTCCATTAACTGTGGTGTCTTTCAGTGTTCTCAATGGCCCTAGTCCCAGGGATCCTTCTCTATTAAGAAGGTTGACCTGTTTGGTCAGTTATTCATGTCTTCTGCTATAACTCAAGATTTTACGGAATTCTATTATCAGGCTGTACCAGTGGTGGAAATGATGCCTTTCCTTCTCTCCACTTACTTTTCTCTGCTTGACTCAAAATAAAATTGAGCTGAACATCAGGAATTCTGAGTTTCATCACCATCCAGCTCCCTGATCCTATAAACCTCTGCACTCTTTGGGCCCTGATTCCAGTAACCAGATAAACTGGTAACTGTGCCTTCCAGCTTTGTGATTGAAGCTACATTAGTATTAGGAGGGCTCCACATCAGAGAGCATGACCCTCCTATCCTGGGGACATTGGAGCTCTAAAAAGAGAAGTAAAGAGCATCTCAGGCATGGGAAATACACCAGGGACCCAGTTACTCAGGGACAGACATACAGTGAAGACCTGGTTAAGAGAACAGAAGGTGAGGCCCAGTGACTGAATTGCAAGGTCAGAATAAGACCAAGAATAGTTTTCATTCTCTTGTTAGCTCCTTAAATCCTCCCATGTGGGAGCCCGGGAGGAACCTGGGATAGGGCAGAAGTACTGAGAGGCCTGGTGGAGTGGAGCTTGGCAGGGAATGGGTTTTATGCCGTCATCCAAGCTGTTGAGCTGGGGGTGGGAGTGTAGCCAGTCTTCACTTTTGGTCCCCGTGTGGAAGCATTTTCCTAAACATTTTTAGATGACTACCTACCCCTTGTTCATCCACTGGGGAGGAAGGAAGCATTACTTAATAGGTGAGTTTGTGAGAGGAATTGGACACAGATGGCTCAGCCTCTTCCTCTTGCTTTCTGGGAGGGATCATGCTGTAACCTCAACCTGGAGAAACTTGTGGTTTTCCACTTTTACCCCTGAAAAGGTGGGTAAATCTGCCTAATCTTGGCAGTCTACTTGCCCAGAGATATAAGCTGTATTGTCTAATATCAGCTTCTTGTCAATAATCAAGGTAAGTTTTTGGCTTCCCTGAGTCTCATTTCTTAGGCTTATATTTCACTTTGGTTTAGAACTTGGGTGGGAAAGAGGAGTCCTGTTTACTGACTCCCACGTCATCTATGTATCAGTCAGTCACCAACTCCTACTGATTGCTTACAAAATGCCCTGCACTGTGGCAGTAGGGAAAGTGGGTAGGGAACTATTTGTGGAGTGTGTCCTATGCAGCAAGTATGCTCTGGATCCATTACAGGTATTCTCATTGAAACCACATAGTGACTTTGAAGTCAGGGAGATTATTATTCCCATTTTACAGAAGAGAGAACTGTGGCTCAAAAATGTAAAACAAAAAACAAAACTTATTCACAGTAAGTACAGGTAGTAAATGTAGGAGTCAGAACACATATTTTGTGATGTCTGATCCCAGTGTAGTGTTATTAGATATGCTCTCAGCTTTGGCATACATTGGTCTTGCACATGGTGAGAAAAATGAACTACCTACATCTGGAGCAGCTGGTTAGGTGTTAAAATGAAGAACCCTGGTCCAACTTCATCCAGACACACTGCATCAGTAGCACTGGGAATGCGGTCTGAGAATTTGTTTTTTATATTTATTTTTAAAATAAGCTCCTCAAAGTATCCTCATTCACCCTGAAGTTTGAAAAACACTGCCATTAAATTTATACGAAAGCACAGATAGGCAGACACAAATGAGGGTTTCCTCAGTAGTTGGACTAGAAAATCACTAATTTGGCTTAACTCAGAAAAGACAAGCCCCCAAAATTTACAAAAGTAAAATATAAAGAGATGTTTTGTAAAAAGGTTGCTCGTCTTAAAACCACTCTCTTTTGCCTCCTGCTTTTCATCCACGTGCTGTTCTGTCTCCTTTGGGATTACAAAATGTTCTAAATAGTTGTGATAATTTTGAGCATATTCCCTGAGATTATATCTCTACCAAGTCCCACAGAGAAGAGAAGGTCAGAAGTAAGTTCCAGAGGTGGGGGTTTACCAGCTCTCCAACTCTGGTCTTGACCTGCTTTCTATTAAATAATTCCTCCCCAGCTTGTTAGTCTTCTTTATCCATAAAACCTTTTCAGTGCTCCCAGCTGGAATTAGTCTCTCCCTCTTCTAGGCTGCTACAGTCTTTATCAAGTGCATTTCACTTATTTCTGCCTGCCTTGCAATGAGTTAAATCCAATAAAATGTCATTTGTGTAATGCTCTCCAAAGCATTTTTACACACACTAGCTCATTAATCTTCACAATATACCTTAGTTGGGATTAGAACTATTTTTATTTTAATAAAAGTTATTGAGGCTCCAGGAGGTTAAATGACTTCTTCAAGATCAAGAAACTAGTTAATGCCAGAGGCATATCTTCATACCATTACACTGTTTTTCATATAAATTGTATAGTTTTATTCCTCTTTCATTAAGCTACAAATTTTTGAAATTATGCAACTAAACGGGTCAGAACATGCTAGATGCCATGCAACATAAGTGCGTCAGTGGAGCCTCTTTCATTGAGAAATTTACAGTCTTATTAGATAATTGAGGTCCACCCTGATCACTTTCGCCCAGTATTGCAGTTGTTTATTCTTTTCTTTCTCAAATGCATGTAAGTCTCCATATTTTAGATGCTCCACCAAGAACTATACATACTTTAAAAAAATTGCAGTAGAACAAAGTAGCTGTTATTAGGAATATAATCACAGAGGAAAGATTGACCCTAGAATTACCAGATTGTCTAAGAGCTTGAGAGTTTAAGAGCTTGCTCGCTGGAGGCAGAATTTCTGGATTTGTTTCCTGTCTCCACCACTTAATACCTCTGTGACCTTGGGCAAAGATTTATATGTGTTATTCCTTGAAGATTAGAGGAGTGTGTAAAGACATTAGAACATATCCTGACACAGACTAAGTGCTAAATCAATGCCAGCAATGATAATAATAATAATTAGATGTTAGGATCATTATTTAAGCCTTGGGCCAAATTTGGGAAAATATTAGCCATCATATTTTCAAAATATTTTTCTTCACCACTCTTTCTGCTTTCCTTTGGAATGTTGATGACACAACTGTTAGCCATTTTGGTATTGACTCAAGAGCCCTAAGGCTCTATTTATTTCTTTTTCAATCTTTTTTTCTCTCTATTGTTAAAACTGGATAATTTCTATCAATATTTTATAAAGTTCATCGGCTTTTTCCTCTATCATTTCCAGTCTACTGTTGGGCCTATCCAGTGACTATTTTTATTTTGCTTAATGTATTTTTCACTTCTAAAATGTGCATTTTTTTTGTTATAGCTTCAATTTATCTGAAGATATATTCTTTCTTTTTTCATTTCAAGAGTGTTTACACTTACTTTGCAGAGCATGATTAAAGTTACTGCTTTAAAACCTTTATCTAATAATTCTAACACCTGTATTATCTTGGGGTCAGCATATGTTAATTATCTTTCTTCTTGAAAGATATTGATATGTCCTGGTTCTTCATGTTTAATAGATTTGTAGTATATCTTGGGCATTTTAAATATTATGCTCTAAGGGTCTGAGTCTTTTAAAAATCTCACACAGGATATTTTTTGTTAGCTTGTTTTAGCAAGTAATTGACTCAGTATCAGGCTATAAGTTCCTATCTGCCTTCCCTCTAGGATATAGTTCCAATGTAGGTTTAATTTTCAAAGCCTTTGAAGTACTATTTAGATCTGTCTCTTTTGCGTACCACTCAGTGACAAATCTAAGATCTAGATGGGGATTTACCACATAGTTTGGTTCTGAAAGCCTCTTGTATGCAATTTAGGGCTGAGTCCCATGAATGCACAGCTTGAAGGCAAGCCCAAAAATGTATACATAACTTTATGGTACCACTTTATTTCCTAGTTGTGATTTTCCTGGCACATTCTGGCTCCCAGCCTCCACATCTCATTTCACCTCCACTTCTGCCTTGGTTTTCTCTCTAGGAAACTGGGGTTTTAGGTGCCCATCTCTGCCATGTACTTTCTGCAATTGAGTCTCCATAAGGAGCCAAGCAATGAGGGGATACAAAATGATAAAAAGCAGCAACAGCTATTTCTTCTATTCTCCTGGTACCACAGTTCTTCTGGTCAGTAGTATATTTCCTCTCTTGGAGTTTTAGGTGCCTCCCCAGCCACTGCTGTCATTTTTACCACTACTAATATGGGATTGTCTGAGGACCATGGTGGGAGAAAAAATAAACAAAAGAAACAAAAAACCAGAAAATTTATACTGTTGTCTCTAACCCATTTCCTGCTGCTTGGACCCACAAGGGAGGTTTTCTTCTACTTTCTTAAGGGTTGAATTGTGTGCTCCTAAGATTTATATGTTGGTGTCCCAACCGTTAGTATCTCAGAATGTGACCTTATTTAGATGGAGGATCATTGCATGTGTAACTAGTTAAGATGAGGTCATGCTGAAGTAGGATGGCCTCCTAATCAAATATGACTGGTGTCTTTATAAAAAGGGAAGCTTGGACACAGACACATGTACAGGGAACATGATGTGAAAAGATACAGGGAGAAGACAGCCATCTACCTGCTCAGGAGAGAGGCCTGAAACAAATCCCTCAGTCACGGCCCTCAGAAGGAATCAACTCTGCTGACACCTTGATTCTGAACTTCTAGCTTCCAGAACTATGAGATAATACATTTATGTTGTTTAAGCCTGCCATTCTGTTGTTTGGATATTATGTGGTATTTTGTCATGACAGCACTAGCAAACTACCATTCTTTTTGCCCACACTTGGTGTAAACTTATGAGTTTTAGGCTTGGGGGTGGGGGCGGGTGATGGCAGGGAAGAACATAATTACCAGTTTAGTGTTATTCTGAGTTCTGGGTTTCTTTCTCAATCTGCCTGCTACCACCTGCTTTTCATACTCCTCCGATAGCTGCTGTAGGCATTCTGTACAGGGTTTGCAGTTACATTTAGTGAGAAAGACAAGGTGAAGTGAACTTACTCAGTCTTGACCAACCCAAACTGAGAGTTTTTTAGTTTGTTATGACCCTCTCCCCTCCTTAGATTTTACAAGAATGATTTGAAAAAGGATCTTATAATATTTCATAATTTCATCAAGGAATGGAAAAAGGAATCTCATGATCACCTTTGCTTTTGAAACTAATTTCCTCCGGGCTCAGTTTACAGATGTTAACACCTTTTAATTGCAATTTAAACTTCTGAGTTTATTCTGCTTATTATTAGTCAGAGTTGAGGGACCTTTGAACTTTGGGACAATAAAATAAATTATCTGTGTTCGCCTTTTATGACAAAGAATGAGCACCAATGGCACAGGCATTTTTAGGACTCCTGTTCCTGACTTATTCAGGTTTCATCCAATTCAATTTTATAGACATTTATTGATTTCCTATTTTTTTTTGAAAAACTTTTACTAATGACACTAAAAGGATAGAACAGACATGATTCTTTCTCTCAAGGAATTTAGGTGAACAACCTAAATTTTAAAAACACTCTAAAAAATAGGAATAATGTTACTCACCATACAGATGATGTGTGGATATTTAGAAAAAATAAAATAAAAATTTTGTAAACATAAAATTTCATGACAATGAAGGGTAATTATATTTTATTTGCCCTAAAGAAGCCTTCTTTTAAGCTTTAAGAAAGGCCTGAAAATAGGAGTCTGAGTTTTCCTGAAGAAAACGATGTTTCCTCTCTTTAAATCCCTTCAAATTTTGTTTCTACATTTTCTAAACCTAATATTGCAAGGCAAAACAATCCTTATGTTTTTAGTCTGGAATTGTGCAGCAGCCTGTGCTGGCCCTTGCCCTTTTGGGAACATCTAAAATATCATTAAGTCTTTCTGAAAGAACAAGTACCAGAGCTGCACACAATATTCTGCCAACAGACATCCTGGGTCTTGCAAAGTGGGAGACTGTGATGTATCCGGATTTAAGAGAAAAATGCTAGGTATGAAAGTACACAACCTCTTACACTGATAGATAATTTGCTTTCACTCTTGAAGCTATATGGAGTTTCTAATGTCTTTACTCTTCCTACTTCTCCAGCCTGTCAAAATAGGACTCATTTATGCAATAAGTAATGTATGAACTTACACTTGGTGGTTATGGTGGTGAACAACATAGAAAATGTCCATGATTTCAAGGGGTTTGCATTCTAATAGAAGAGGGGGAAGGAAGGAAGGAAGGAAGAGAGGGAGGGAGGGAGGAAGGAAGGAATGAGGGAAAGAAGGAAGGAAGGAAGGGAGGGGAAAAAAGAAAAAAGAAAAGAAAAGAGAAAAAAGAAAAGGAAGAAAGAAAGGAAGGAAGGAAGTTGGAGGAAAAGGAGGAGAAAGAGATAAATATCAGTTAATAATAAATGTTGAAAAGAGAATTACAATAGGGTAAGATAATAGACAAAAATGGGATGTCAGGTAAAACCTCTCTGAGATATATGAAGGGCAAGAGCAAGAGCATTCCAAGCAGAGGAAGTAGCCATTTCAAAGGTGCTACAGCAGGGATAATTTTGGCACAACTGAGGAAAAGACAATAGGTCAGGGGCTAGAATGGAGATAACAGAGAGGGAAGTGGTACAAGATGAGGTCATAGAGATTGTCACAAACCAGATTACACAGGGCTCTGGAAGTCAAAGCAAGAAGTTTGGATTTTATTCTTAGTGTCATGGAAGCCATTAGTAGTCTTCAAGCAGGAAAGTAATATGTTCTTACTTTAAAATTCTTTTCACTCTGTCATCTTTGTGGAAAGTGCATTGCATTTCTCCTTCAGGACCCATTTTATTTTATTTTACTTTATTTTTAGAGACAGAGTCTTACTCCTTTTGTCCAGGCTGGAGTGCAGTGGTACAATCATAGCTCACTATAGACTCAAACTCCTAGGTTCAAGCCACCTTCCTGCCTCAGTCTCTTGAGTTGCCAGGATTACAGGCATGTGCCATCACACCTGGCTAATTTTTAAATTTTTTTGTTGAGATGGGCTCTCACTACATTGCTCAAGCTGGTCTCAAACTCCTGGCCTCAAGTGATCTTCCTGCCTAGGCCTCCCAAAGCATTGGGATTTTAGGCGTGAGCCACCATGCCCAGACAGGACACATTTTAAATGTTTCTTTTATCATACATTCTCCCTTCAAACTCTTGGGCAAAATCAATTCTGCCTCCATCTTTGGCTTGAGTATAGATCTACTGAATATATATAGTCACTTGGACTTCAATGACTAGTCCAATTTAATTGCACCTGAACGTTTCTTTTCTGGCTCAAGTGATCCTCTTGCTTCAGCATCCCAAATTGTTGGGATTATAGGTGCGAGCCACTGCTCTTGGCTGTTATTACTTTTAAAAAGTGTAAGTTGTACTACAGAGAGCAAACTTTGATTCATTTGGGTTAGCTTTTTGGCATATTTCAAGATGACAACATTCAAGGAAAATAAATGCCTTGAGGTGTCTTACTTCTAACTTTCAGGTTTTAGATACCAATGGGCTACAACATGACTTTCAAATTCTTATATCTAGCCCAGACTTCCTCTCAGAGCTTACACTCACATGTTCATTTGCTAAACCCTAACAGTCTTACTAAATTTCTCCCTGTTTCTTAATTTAACCCATCAGCAGACCCTATAGGTTTTACCTCCTGAAAATATCTTAAATATGACTTCATATTAATTTAAAAATGAATCTGGCTAACAGTCTTTGATGTAGTTTCTCTCCAACTTATTACTAAAAATATATATTTAAAAAAGACAAAAATTGTCAATGGCATCAAATATTAAAACTTAAAATTACTGGAATCCAATGCACTTTTAACAAATTACTGTAAATTTGAAAAATAGAAAAAAATAATTTTCAACAAATTTCAGTGTAGCCAGTGGAAACATATCAAATTTACTTTTCTGAAAATATAGTGGGAAATCCTACCCAATTTTTGGTCTATAGATGTGAAATAAAAGGACTGAACTAAAAGAAAATGGAGCCAATATCTCTCTTTTACTAAGTTATTCTGTTGAAAGCAGTCACCATGTCTTTTTCCACAGCTATTTCTCCTTCGTATATACAGAACATATCATACTTGGGATTATTTAATATCTGATTTTTTCTAAAGTGGCAGATAAAATTGCATGTATTTACCATGTACAACCTGATGTTTTGAAGTACAAATACTTTGTGGAATGGTTAAATCTAGCTAAGTAACATATGCATTTCTTCATATAGTTATTTTTGTGCTGAGAACATTTAAACATCTACTCTCTTTGCATTTTTCAAGAATTCGATATGTCTTCATTAATTGTAGTCAACGTACTGTTCAATAGATCTCTTGAACTTATTCCTCCTACCAAACTGTCATTTTTTGACCAATTCTAAGTAGAGTATGGTCTTCAGAAGGACAGGGTTACATCTATTGTGTTCATCATGATGTTTTTAACGTCTAGAAAAGAACCTAGGACATAGAAGTTACTCAATATTGCTTTGGTTTGGGGCTAGAACCATTTCTTCTTCTGTAAAACAACTGTGGTATATTAAAAAAATATAATTGGCAGTGATGTACTATATTTGGAAAGTAGAGCACTTCATTTGGGATTAAAAAAAAAGAAACTTGTTAGCAGGCTGTTTTGTGACTTTTTTTCCCACTGTAGTCCATTGATTCAGAGAACAATAAATCCGGTGGTGGGGTTAGAAAAAGCTCCCATTGTTGAGCAGATCTACAGATGACTTTGGAACTGTAAATCCCAATTTCTTTGAGAATGATATTTAACCATCACCCAAATGAACAATGCCTGGAAACTAAGGCTGGTGAACACTAAGTGTACAGATATACACTATAAGGCCCCAGGTTTCTCATCATATTTCAAAGTGAATAAATTGGAAAATAAGTACGAAGCCTACTGCAGAACAAATGAAAAACAAAACAAAGCAAAAAATTATTTTGAATACAGGAGATTTTCATACCTATAGGTATTATTTTTATAGAAATCAGAAGTAAATGTTAGAAAACTAAATAATGTTTTAGTAGAACCCAAGAAATTAGGATTACTATAAAATGAAAGCAGAAAGTGTTAAGCAAGAACGAGTTAAAATGCAAAGACAGCAGGCTTGGAAGGCAAGAGGGTTAGGAGAAATAGAAAGGACTATAAAGAAATAAAAAATTCAATAGCAGAACTAAAATTACTAATAGAGGGAGTAAAGGAAAATCCAGTAAACTGGCAACTTGATAAGGGACCAGAATTAGTGGAGGACAACCTTGAGCAACTCTACTGAAATGCAAGGGAAAGGTAATTATTATGAGAGGACAAAATGACATATATAGAGGAGAAAAAAATATGCCACAATGATGTTATTTTAAGTATTTGAAATTTTATCCTCATAGTACCATAAAAAATGATTTTATAGGCCAGGCACAGTGGCTCATGCCTGTAATCCCGGCACTTCGGGAGGCCGAGGTGGGCAGATCACAAGGTCAGGAGTTCGAGACCAGCCTGGCCAATATGGTGAAACCCTGTATCTACCAAAAACACAAAAATTAGCTGGGCGTGGTCGTGGGCACCTGTAGTCCCAGCTGCTCAGGACACTGAGGCAGGAGAATGGCTTGAACCCAGAAGGTGGAGGTTGCAGTGAGCCAAGATCACGCCACTGCACTCCAGCCTGGGTGACAGAGTGAGGCTCTGTCTGAAAAAAAAATTGATTTTATAAATATGATCTGTATGAAAAATATACTAAATGATTTCTCAGAAAAATTAACATGCTTATTATAAGGGTATGTCTTCAAAGATGTTAAACCATTTAAAGAAACATTTTAATATGAATATCAACAGCATAAAAATTTATGAAAACACAAAAATTTAAGAAATCCAACTTAGTAGCTAGTAACTATTACTAAAAATAAAAGTAAAATCAGGCAGTGAAGTTCACTATTGTAGGATAACTGGAAGAAAACCCAAGAAATCACAAATTTCATGGAGAGTCTGAATATGGCTATTAAAATTATATAGTCTTGCCATGAGTGCCTTAAATATCTATTTATGATGAATTTACAAACATATATGCATTGGTCAGAAATTTCACTCTTCTTCTAAAGATAAAAATTCAGTCAGGAATTATTTTGTTTAATCAGTTCTTACAAAAATATTTAGCAAGAACCCATTGTTTACCAGGTATTATACTGTGTTCTGGGTACCTTAAAAATGACCAAAACAGCCCTTTATTCTGCCATCTTTGAGTCTGGAGTCTAATGTAGCATACCATTAACAAATCAGACAATCACAAAACAGTCTGTTAAATGTGGTGGAAGTAGAGGGACCTGTTGGGCCCCAGAGGAGAGGTACTTCATCAAATTCTCTGGTCTCAGGGAGTGAGGGGGTTATTCCAGGCTGTGGTCATCACTGGTATGGGCATAGGAAAAACTCCCGTTGTTGATCAGACCTACAGATGACTTTGAAGCTGTAAATCTCAATTTCTTCTTTGAGAATGGTAACTAACCGTCACCCAAATTAACAGTGTCTAGAAACTAAGGTTGGCGAACGCTTAGTTGATACAGTATAGGGACACAGATTAGATAAATCTCAGCACTATTTGAAAGAGAATAAAATGGAAAATAAGCATGAAATCTACTACAGAACAAATGAAACAGAAACAAAAACACATCATCCTGAACACTCAGAAGATCTTTCTCTGAAAGCCAGAGGAGCTAGGACTTCTTTGTGTGTAGCCCTTAGAATAAAAGGAGAACAGGAAGAGACACAGAGAGAAACCAGCTTGAAGAGATAGACCACTTTAAGTTGTTGGATAGGTTTCCAAGTTTATCTTGGACTTTCTCAAATATAAGGTTCAAAACAAACTTGTGGATTTCTTTGTTCTTACATTTTGCAACTCACAGTAGCCCATTGGGTTTGTTAAAAGCAATGTACCTTTCTAAACCCTTTCTATTTGCCAGGTACTTTACAGATATTATTTCATTTCATTCCTTCAGAAATTTCATGAGATAGTCATGATTACCTTAAGTGAAAACTATGAGGCACAGATAAATTAACCTGTGAAAGTTTAAATAGGAAGTGGTACAGTGGGAATTCAAATATAACTTTCTCTATCTCCTGGACTGGGCGATCATGAGAAGAGGATGAGGAAGATGATGAAGAGCATCACCATCGTCATCATTACAATAGTAACTAATACTTACTAAGTACCAGGCACTAGTTTTAGCATGTTACATCAATTTATTTGCACAAAAATGCCAGGAGTGTTTTTGTTTTATAGATGAGAAAACCGAGGCTTAAAGATACATTAAAAGAAAAACTTTAGACAAATTAAATGTAACAGAGTTTAATTAGCCAAAGAATAATTCATGAATTGGGCAGCCTCCCAAGCCAGAATAGGTTCAGGGAGACTCTGGCATTGCTGCTTGGTTGAAGATTTCTGGACAGAAAAAGATCAATGGTGTACAGAAAACATAAGTGAGGTACAGAAACAACCAGATTGTTTACAATTTGGCATTTGCTTTATTTGAACACAATGTAAACAGTTGCCAACCTTTGATTGGCCAAACCTCAGTGATTGGCACAAGTGTAGGTTACAGTCTGTTTACACATATTCAGTAAGGTTACAGTTCATCATGTGGGGAGAAACCTTTAGGCTGAACTTAAAACATGTAAGGAGGCAGCTTCAGACTAAATTTAACAGGTTTAGTGAATCTAGGCATAATTCAGACCACTCAGTCAAATTGTGCTTGTGTTCTTCAGTTTCAATATTTAATGACATACATGCTTGTTCTTCTGCGTGGGCTGCCCTCCCCGGCTCATCACCTGAGTTCGATTAACTTTCACACATACTGTACTTTAAACTGCAGCTCAGGCATCATCTGCTTCAGAAACTGTTCCTTGATCCCTTCCACTCCCAGCCCTCATGTGATTAGGTACTGCTATTCTGGGTTCCATTACAGTGTGTGTGTATCTTCATCCTCCCACTCCACATTTGGTTCTATCTTTATATGTGATTCTACAACTCCCAATCTTCCATGAACTCATTGAGGAGAAAATGTGCGCTATTCCATTTGGGGCCCTAACTACTTTTTACAATACTTGAGACACTGAGTTTTCCAAGATGCACAACTTACTGAGAGCTGAGCCGAGTGATTGGAAATAACTAATAATTAAAGTAGGACTGAAGATGTGGTGTTATACAAAACCGAATACTATTCAGCCATAAAAAAGAAGGAAATCTTGCTACTTGTGACAACATGGATACAACTGGAAGACATTATGCTAAATGAAATAAGCTGTGCACAGAAAGACAAATACCATGTGATCTCACTCATATATAGAATCTATAAAAGGAAAATTCATAAAAGTAGATAGTAGAATGATGGTTACCTGAGGCTGGGGAACAGGGGAAGGAGAGTGTACAAAATGTCAGAAGGAAGATATTTTGAGGTTTCTTGCATAGCAGGATGACTATCATCAACAATAATGTGTTGTATATCTCAAAATAACTAGAAGGTACATTTCAAATGTCTCACTACAAAAAATGATAAGTAAATGAGATGATGGTTATATTAATTAGCTTGATTTAATCAAGCTAGAATTGTATACATATGTTGTATACATTTGTATACATACATTGTATACATATGTTAAGATATCACAATGTATCCTATAAATGTATATAATTATGATTTGTCAATTAAATATAATAATAAATAGATGAGCATTTTGTCTAAAAAACAAAGAAAAAGTAAGCTTGAAGACAATATTATACTTAAAACTTACAAGTTTATTTGTGATAAAAGTGACATCTCAGTCCAGGTTAACTTATGCTTTTGTGTAGAGAAACTGTTTTATTGGTTCTTTTTCCTCCCTAAATAGTTAAAGGATTTTTTTTCTTTAAACATGGAAAGTAAAAAGAATCACAACTTGTTGTGTTAAAGGATTAATGTCATTTCCTTAATATTGCCTGGTGGGTACTTTTCATATGCAAGCTACAGATTTTTTCTTTAGCCTAGGAAAAGTCTTTACTATTACAATCTTATTAGTGTAGTTACTTACTTTAGTCTTTCATGTCGTTTATGCTCTATTATAAATTTTATCTTGGCTTCATTTATGAATTTGAAGGACATTTGGGGACATTTACCAACCTGTTCTCTCCTGTAACCCAAACTAATGTTATGATTTCTATTGGGTTTCTTAATAATGGTCAATTAGCTTTTTGCATCTCTTTAGCTTTAAGTGATATGAAATAATTTTCTTTTTGTGACTGGAACGCTTTCATTTTAAAGATTCTAAGTCCTTTTTTTTTTTTTTTTTTTTTGAGATAGAGTCTTGCTCTGTTGTCCAGGCTGGAGTGCAGAGGTGGGATCTTGGCTTACTACAACCTCCGCCTTCCAGGTTCAAGTGATTCTCCTGCCTTAGCCTCCTGAGCAGCTGAGACTAGAGGCATAAGCCACCATGCCTGACTAATTTTTTTGTATTTTTAGTAGAGATGGGGTTTCACCATATTGGTCAGGCTGGTCTCGAACTCCTGACCTCAGGTGATCCACCCACCTTGGCCTCCCAAAGTGCTGGGATTACAGGCGTGAGCCACCACACCCAACCCCTATCTTGATAAGAAAATTAATTTCAGAATGTGAAAGTTTCCTTCTGTTTCTCTTACTTACTCTTTTTTGAATCTTTTGAACTGTAGTATCTATCCTTGTGTTCCTGACTTCTCTTTGTCTTGCATCATGCTTGCAAGAGGGCTCTGTATTTTCTGTGAGTGGGTGCATGGTGACCTTCTCTCAGAGATTGCAAGTGTTCTTGTTTGTCATTTCTAGCACTTTTTTCTTCAGATGTGGCAAATTATTGGCATATTGGTATTTTCTTTGATCCAGTTTTTATATCATTGTATAGCAATCACCCAATGTTTTCAGCATGTGGGTGTCACTCTTCTTGAATTTCTAGTAAAAATAACATTTTTTTCCTAGTAAAACTAACAGTCTTATTGGTCATTTTATTTCAGTTCTGGCAGGTGGGTCCTGTATTTCATTTACATAGAAAAGTTACACATTAATTTTATAATCAAATTAATAAAATAGCTGAATAAAGAAATATTATACAATTAATTTATAATTTTCTTTATTCTCAGAGTTTTACAAATAACATATGTTGTTCATATAATCAGGGAAAAAGTTATGATATTCACTCATATTACTGATAGGGAACCTGTCCTCAGATGACCACCTCAGGTAGGCAAAGAGCAGATTAAACTAATACAAATATACAATCGTGCCTCATGTAATCAACATGTTCTGAGAAATACATAATTAGGTGACTTTGTCATTGTGCGAACATCATAAAGTGTATTTACACAAACCTAGGTGGTATAGTCTACTAGACACTTAGGATACATGGTATAGCTTACTGCTCTGAGGATACAAACCCCTACATCCTATTATGGTACTGAATACTGTAGGCAATTATAACACAATGGTGAGTATTTGTGTATCTAAATGTAGAAAAGGTACAGTAAAAATACACTATAAGAAATTTAAAATGGCACATCTGCATAGGGCACTTACCATGAATGGAGTGTGCAGGACTGGAAGTTGCTCTGAGTGAGTCAATGAGTGAGCAGTGAGTGAATGTGAAGGCCTGGGACATTACTGTCCACTACTGTAGACTTTATCAACACAGGACATTTAAACTGCACTACATTTATACAAAAATTTCTTAGCTTACTAACCTTAGTTTATAATATTTTTTAAAGTATAAAAATTGATTATTTTTAACTTTTTGACTCTTGTGATAATATTTAGCTTAAAATACAGACACATTGCATGACTGTACAAAAATATTTTATTTCTTTATATTTTTATTCTGTAAAAATACGCTAAATTTAAAATAAAATTTAAAAGTTTTTTACTATTTTTAATTTTTTTATTTTTTAAACTTTTTTGTTAAAAACTAAGACACAAGCACACACCTTAGCCTAGATGTACATAGGGTCAGGATTATCCATGTCATTGTCTTCACCTCCACATCTTGTCCCACTAGAAGATCTGTGGGGACAATAACTTGCATGGATCTTTCATCTATGACCACAATGCCTTCTTCTGGAATACTTCCTGAAGGACTTGCCTGAGCTTGACTTACAATAAGTAAGTCAAGGAGGCCGGGTGCGGTGGCTCACGCCTATAATCCCAGCACTTTGGGAGGCCGAGGCAGGCAGATCACGAGGTCAGGAGATCGAGACCATCCTGGCTAACACGGTGAAACCCTGTCTCTACTAAAAATACAAAAAAAAAAAAAAAAAAAAATTAGCCTGGCATGGTGGCGGGCGCCTGTAGTCCTAGCTACTCGGGAGGCTGAGGCAGGAGAATGGTGTGAACCCGGGAGGCGGAGCTTGCAGTGAGCCGAAATCGCGCCACTGCACTCCAGCCTGGGTGACAGAGAGACTCTGTCTCAAAAAAAAAAAAAAAAAAAAACTAACAAAAAAATTAAATAGAAGGAGTACATTCTAAGATAAAGATAAAAAGTGTAATGAATACAGAAACCACTAACATAGTCGTTTATTGTCATTAACAAGTATTATGTTCTGTACATAACTGTATGTGTTATACTTTTATAAGACTGGCAGTGCAGTAGGTTTGTTTACACCAGCATTATCAAGAACGCGTGAATAATGCATTGTGCTATGATGTTAAGATGGCTATGATGTCATCAGGTGATAGGAATTTTTCAGTTTCTTTATAAGCTCATGGGACCACCATAGTATGTAGTATAATCTTCTGGGTCCATCATTGATCTGTCATTGAGCAGCACAGGACTGTATTTGTATTATCTGTCTCTTAGTTTAGTTTTTATATCAACCATTAGAATGTGAGCTTCATAGGGTAAGGATTTTGCCTGTCTTTATCATTGTATCGCAGAACCTATACCAGTACTTGGCACACAGTAGGTGCTTACAAAGTTCTAAATGAATGCATAAAGGAATAATGAGAGTCTGGATTAAGAGCCCTGTAAAGAAGGTGACATTATAGTAACATGAAGTTTAAGCCAATATTTTTAGACTAGGAGGATCCAAGGCTTCAGCCTCAGTCTATGAATCTGTCATCACCAGGTCCCTCCTGGTGGGCCTCTCAGGGGTACTAGACTGTCTCCTCTAGCGTCCTTCTTTGAGCCTTTATCCTGGTATCTGCTTGACAGACTCTGCCTACCTTGAACTTCTTTCTGACTCTGTTATCAGCCCATCCATGACACCTGGCTTCTTCCTGACCTGGATGAATTTCTGTTCCTGACCTGGGCATGACTTGAATTTGACTTTCATTTTTATCTACTGGTTGCCTTGTTTTAGTGTCTATGGAGGGACCGTGATTCCAGTAATGAAAATTTGTATTTTCTGATGAGTGTGAGGACATTAGTGAAAATGTTAACCATGATTGTATTTGGGCTAATGTATTGGACATTTTTTTTCTTCTTCTGTATTTATGACTCATGGATTTTTCCACATTTGTTGTGCTGAATAAAATCCACACATATGATGGAAAGGTAAATGTTTTAACAATACTGCATGATGTCTGACTTGGAACTACATGGCATGCTACTCCACTTATAATACATCATATGGTATCCCTTGTTCCAAAACATACAACGTGAGTAAAGCTTGAGGCACAGAAAGGGAACAAAAACTCTATTCATTTCTGGCCTTTTATACTCTATGGTCACTTTACTGTCTCTCCTATTATACTCATCTCAAGTACTTTGGAAAGTTCCCAAGGAATACCTAATGCTCTGAATCTAAGAATTGGGTTTGTTACTTGCTGAATTTGCTGTTCTTCTTCTCTGCCCCACCTCCTTGTGGTGAGGTTTACTGTGTAGGGACATGACCATGGGCATGGAGGTGAGCCTTGGGATATCCCACCACTACTGAGGTCATCACCTTCCCTTGCTCTGGAAACTGTTGCATCTGCCTCTGTTACTTGTTCTCCCAATGGCCCATGCTAGTTTATTTCTCTTTTTAATTGCAACTCTTTCTATTTTTAAAAATTTATTTATTTATTTTTGTAGAGACAGTGTCTCACTCTATTGCCCAGGTTGGTCTCAAATTCCCGGACTCATATGATCCTCCTGCTTCAACTTCTCAAAGTGCTGGGATTACAGGTGTGAGCCACCACGCCGGGACTTTCTCTCTCAAAGTTACAGTGAGTTCATGAGAGCAAGCCTATTGGACATGTTTGAACATTTCCTGAGCTGTAGTCACAATTACTACAGTGCTTGTCACTACCTCATTGTCAGTGCCTGCCTTGGAGCAGATGTAAGTGCTCCAGATCGCTTTTCCCTTCAGACGAAATACATACCAAGACGCCTCTTGGTCCTTCATGCAAATGTTTCCCTATCAATTCTCCCCTGAAATTCTTGAGCTGTCTGCAAGCATGTCTGGATTTTAAGGTTAATATTCTGTGGGCTGCCAGGCTGGAAACCTGCCACACAAATGACTGTGCTTAATTTGATTGATGGAACTTAATGTGGCTATGTCTCTTGTATTGCACATTTTTTATTCTTGAAAGGCCAGGACAAGACATTGCACCAGTATTGTTTTGTGACTCAGATAGGACTCTGAGTAACCTTGGGGAAAAGGAGCACTTAGCTGTTTTGCTTACATGCAGTGTGGTATTTCTGCAGGAGCTTGCCGCCTTCACATGTACACCGTTTATCAACTAAATTCCTCAGCTCTCAGATGAACTTGATCTTAACACAGTCTTGAATTGCGTTTTAGAAAAATGGAAAAACCAGGATTGGGGGGCATTGGAATTATGAATAGTGTTGATTTTAAATTTGTGAAAGATGATTGATCTAATAATATTAATACTAGAAATAATATTAACACTGATACTAATATTAGCTCTCAGATATTGAATACCTATATTCTAGGCTCTTTGCTAATAAATTTATCTACATTGTCACATTTAATTTTTACTACATTTCTCTGAAGTAGAAATACTATCCTCATGTGACAAAAGATAAATCAAAATATTGGAGAGGTTAAACACCTTGCCAAACAATATGTAACTTATATGTGGCAGAAAATGCTTTGTTTCTTTCTAAATCATATTCTTTTAAATCACTCTATGATTAATATAAAGATGGCAAATGTGTTCCCTGATATTGGTGAAACTGTACTCACAGCATCACTGAGTCTTGATTGCAGGCTCTTTATTCATTGGCAGGGACTCTAGGCTCTGTCTGTAAGTATGATGATCAAGAAACCAGTTCCTGTGGCTTGAGGGAAACAAAACAGATCAAGGCTAGGACGCTGGAGTGCTAAGCAAAAAAATGAGGAAAAAACACATTGAATTAATGGGGAAATTAATTCAAGGGATGAGAAGGTCTTCAGCTCAGATACAAAATAAGCGAATGTTCAGAACTCAACCAAGCATCTGAACACTGAACTTGGGGCAGTCTATTGATGAGGCTGAATGTACAGTCAAAAAAAAAAAAAAAGTTGCATTGATTAGAATGGCTAAGGAAGTGGTCCTTAGATGGGCCAGCAGAAATCTGCACATTTTGACATGCTTCTTTTCTCCCAGGTCTGCAAAGCAGTCCAAAAAACGGCCTTAGCAGCCTGAGAGGCCAATTCACCTCTCACTGGGTCTGCAGAGTCAGTCCAAATCTACTACCTCTCATTATCCTTATTAGCTCTTCATCCTTGATTAACAGCTTCTGGAAGAAGATACCTCTTCAGTTTCACCAGGACAGATTTAGTTCTGAATATTCTCACATCTCTTGGCTTTAACCGGAAGAAATGCCTTCTAGAATGTCTTAATTTTCTTTGCACAACAGAAGCCAGACCGGTGAAAGCACGTACAACAAAGCAAACTCATCTCAACCTCTAAGGAGATAGGACTGGTTATACTGGGAAATACCTCTAGTTTTTAATGTTAATTGTGATTTCATGTACTTAGGTGAAATATAGATGAATCATTAAACCTATCTTATGTGACCCCAAGGTAAGGGACTGAGTCTAAGGAATAGAAGTTTCTAGAAGACCAACTTTTCTCAACCTAATGGGAAACATTACAATAGTCAGAACTGTCCAGACATGAAATGAGCTATATCAGGAGAAAAGTCATACACTGAAAAAAATGACAGGTTGCTAGACACAACCTAACCGAGGCTAGATAAGCATTTGAAAGGTATGCTGGGGATGGAACACCAATATCATGTGAGAGATTGGATTTAAATTCTTGTATTGATTAGCTATTGCTCCATAACAAATCATTACAAAATTTAATAGCTTAAGGCAATTTGTATGTTTAGCTCACATTGTCTATGGGACATTCAAGTGATTCTTTAAGTCTTGGTTGAACTCCCTCATGTATTTGCAGTCAGCTGATCTAGGTGGGGGAGGCTTTACTGATGTAGGTTGGGCTTTTCCATAAATTTAGGGGTGAATGACAATTGTCTGGTTGAGAATGGCAATGGCTGGGGCAAATGGGTGCTCTTCTATGATGTCTCTCATCTTCCAGCAGGCTATCCTGGTGTCGTTCATGTAGTAGTAGTAGGGATCCAAAAGAACAATACACTCACAGCCACTTGAGACCTGTGTTTGGAACTGGCACTTTTACTATATCCTGCAAGGCAGTCAAGATTACAAGAGTGAGGTAAGACTGACTCTGCCTCTTAATTAGGAGGAATTGCAAACACTCATTGCAAACAATGTGAACACAAGCACAGAGAAAAATGCTGGCCACTCTTTTGTATTTGACCGCAATCCTCCTTCCATTCCAAAGAGTGGTGATTGCAGTAGATTTGTGGGCCTATCTTAGTCTTTTTATAAACAGGCTGTGATTTTTATTTATTTTTTCTTCTACTAATATATAGCCTGCTTATAACTAAAGGATTAATGGTTCCTTATAGTGGAAATCTACAGATATAAGCTATAGTTCCTTCCATAATGTATAAATATAGCTAAAATTTTGTCCTGTCTTTCTTTTAAAGGATTCTTTTTTTTTTTTTTTAATTTAAGTTCTAGGATACATGTGCAGAACATGCAGGTTTGTTACATAGGTATAAACGTGCCATGGTGGTTTGCTGCACCCATCAACCTGTCTTCTATGTTAGGTATTTCTCCTATTACTGTCCCTCCTCTAGCCCCCTACCTGCTGACAGCCCCCGGTGTGTGATGTTCCCCTCCCTGTGTCCATGTGTTGCCATTGTTCACCTCCTACTTATGAGTGAGAATATGCAGTGTTTGGTTTTCTGTTCCTGTGTTAGTTTGCTGAGAATGATGGTTTCCAGCGTCATCCATGACCCTGAAAAGGACATGAACTCATCCTTTTCTATGGCTGCATAGTATTCCTTGGTGTATATGTGCCACATTTTCTCTATTCAGTCTATCATTGATGGGCATTTGGGTTGGTTCCAAGCCTTTGCTATTGTGAACAGTGCTGCAGTAAACAAACATGTGCATGTGTCTTTATGGTAGAATGATTTATAATCCTTTGGGTATATGCCCAGTAATGGGATTGCTGGGTCAAATGGCATTTCTGGTTCTAGATCCTTGAGGAATCACCACACTGTCTTCCACAATGGTTGAAGTAATTTACACTCCCACCAACAGTGTAAACGCATTCCTGTTTCTCCACATCTTGTCCAGCATCTGTTGTTTCCTGACTTTTTAATGATCACCATTCTAACTGGTGTGAGATGGTGTCTCATTGTGGTTTTGATTTGTATTTCTCTAATGACCAGTGATGATGAGCATTTTTTTCATATGTTTATTGGCCGCATAAATGTCTTCTTTTTTGAGAAGTGTCTGTTCATATCCTTCACCCACTTTTCAATGGCGTTGTTTTTTTTTTTTTTCTCATAAATTTGTTTAAGTTCCTTGTAGATTCTGGACATTAGCCCTTTATCAGATGGATAGATTGCAAAAATTTTCTCCCATTCTGTAGGTTACCTGTTCACTCTGATGATAGTTTTATTTGCTGTGCAGAAGCTCTTTAATTAGATCCCATTTGTCAATTTTAGCTTTTGTTCTCATTGCTTTTGGTGTTTTAGTCATGAAGTCTTTGCCCATGCCTATGTCCTTAATGGTATTGCCTAGGTTTTCTTCTAAGGTTTTTATGGTTTTAGGTCTGATATTTAAGTTTAATCCACCTTGAGTTAATTTTTGTATAATGCATAAGGGATGGGTCCAGTTTTAGTTTTCTGCATGTGGCTAGCAAGTTTTCCCAACGCCATTTATTGAATAAGAAATCTTTTCCCTATTGCTTGTTTTTGTCAGGTTTGTCAAAGATCAGATGGTTGTAGAGGTATGGCGTTATTTCTGAGGCCTCTGTTCTGTTCTGTTGGTCTATATATCTGTTTTGGTATCAGTGCCATGTTGTTTTGGATACTATAGCCTTGTAGTATAGTTTGAAGTCAGGTAGTGTGATGCCACCAAAATAGAATGCTATCCAGACTAATAAAGAAGAAAAAAGAGAAGAATCAAATAGACACAATAAAAAACAATAAAGAGGGTATCACCACTGATCCCACAGAAATACAAACTACCATCAGAGAATACTATAAACACCTCTATGCAAATAAACTAGAAAATCTAGAAGAAGTGAATAAATTCGTGGATACAAACACCTCCCAAGACTAAACCAGGAAGAAGTCGAATCCCTGAATAGACCAATAACAAGTTCTGAAATTGAGGCAGTAATTAATAGCCTACCAATGAAAAAAAGCACAGGACCAGATGGATTCATGGTCAAATTCTACCAGAGGTACAAAGAGGAGCTGGTACCATTCCTTCTGAAACTATTCCAAACAATAGAAAAAGAGAGACTCCTCCCCAACTCATTTTATGAGGCCAGGATCATTCTGATACCAAAACCTGGCAGAGACACAATAAAAAAAGAAAATTTCGGGCCAATATCCCTGATGAACATCGATGCGAAAATCCTCAGTAAAATACTGGCAAACCGAATCCAGGAGCACATCAAAAAGCTTATCCACCACAATCAGGTCGGCTTCATCCCTGGGATGCAAGGCTGGTTCAACATACACAAATCAATAAATGTAATCCATCACATAAACAGAACCAATGACAAAAACCACATGATTATCTCAATTGATGCAGAAAAAGCCTTCAATAAAATTCAACACCCCTTCATGATAAAAGCTCTCAATAAACTAGGTATTGATGGAATGTATCTCAAAATAATAAGAGCTATTTATGACAAATCCACAGACAATATCATACTGAATGGTCGAAAGCTGGAAGCATTCCCTTTGAAAACCAGCACAAGACAAGGATGTCCTCTCTCACCACTCCTATTCAACATAGTATTGGAAATTCTGGCCAGGGCAATCAGGCAAGATAAAGAAATAAAGTGTATTCAAATAGGAAGAGAGGAAGTCAAATAGTCTCTGTTTGCAGATGACATGATTGTATATTTGGAAAACCCCATCGTCTCAGCCCAAAATCTCCTCAAGCTGATAAGCAACTTCAGCAAAGTCTCAGGATACAAAATCAATGTGCAAAAATCACAAGCATTCCTATACACCAATAATAGGCAAACAGAGATCCAAATCATGATTGAACTTCTATTCACAATTGCTACAAAGAGAATAAATACCTAGGAATACAACTTACAAGGGATGTGAAGGACCTCTTCAAGGAGAACTACAAACCACTGCTCAAGGAAATAAGAGAGGACACAAACAAATGGAAAAACATTCCATGCTCATGGGTAGGAAGAATCAATATCATGAAAATGGTCATATTGCCCAAAGTAATTTGCAGATTCAATGCCATCCCCATCAAGCTACCATTGACTTTCTTCACAGAATTAGAAAAAACTACTTTAAATTTCATATGGAACCAAACAAAGCCATATAGCCAAGACAATCTTTTACAGGATTCTTACATCAATAACCAAACCAACTACCCAACAACATTAGTATTTGAACCACTATATTCAAAACTTATAAATATTTGATTATATTTGACCTATGCAACCAACTTTAGTGCTATCTGTACCACTATATTCAAAGCTTATAAACACTTGATTATATATGACACATGCAGCTAACTTTTGAGGCAGGTAGGGCATTCATTTAACAGAGGAAAAACTAGGGCTCAAAGGGGTTATGGAAATTGTCCAATGTCACCCAATGACATGTTCCTGAGATCAGTGTCTTAGACTCTTTTTCACAGTTCTTAAGTATTTTCCTGGGAAGATGTTAGATTTCAGCAGAGATATTTCCTATCTCATACCATTAGGAGGCCATTTTACTTTAATAAGAAATAAAATCTTGCTTTGCATCCTGAGTTCATGTTCCTTTCCACAGTAAATAATATGTTCAAAGGAGTAGGAAGATGAAGTTCTTATAAATTAAATCATAATATTACTTTTCTGTTCTGCCTTTCTTGTCTTATATGTTCAATTTAGCACATTTCAAGAATACCTAATCTTTAGCAAGTATCCACTTATGGCCTTAGGCAATTCTAGACATTTTTACATGTATTATCTTATACTTCATAAACACTCCATGTAATTGTAATATTATATAATAAAACAATGATAATACTATGGAAAGTAAGGTTCAGAGGGAATAAATGGCCTATTAGGTAACACAGTTCACCAGGGGTGAATCCAGCAATTAAAACTTTTTGGTTTTTATTTATTTATTTATTTTTATTTTTTAAATGTTATTAGACTTTAAGTTTTAGGGTACATGTGCACAATGTGCAGGTTAGTTACATATGTATACATGTGCCATGCTGGTGTGCTGCACCCATTAACTTGTCATTTAGCATTAGGTATATCTCCTAATGCTATCCCTCCCCCCTCCCCCCACCCCACAACAGTCCCCAGAGTGTGATGTTCCCCTTCCTGTGTCCATGTGTTCTCATTGTTCAATTCCCACCTATGAGTGAGAACATGCGGTGTTTGGCTTTTTGTCCTTGCGATAGTTTACTGAGAATGATGATTTCCAGTTTCATCCATGTCCCTACAAAGGACAGGAACTCATCATTTTTTATGGCTGCATAGTATTCTATGGTGTATATGTGGCACATTTTCTTAATCCAGTCTATCATTGTTGGACAAGTCTTTGCTATTGTGAATAGTGCTGCAATAAACATCCGTGTGCATGTGTCTTTATAGCAGCATGATTCATAGTCCTTTGGTTATATACCCAGTAATAGGATGGCTGGGTCAAATGGTATTTCTAGTTCTAGATCCCTGAGGAATCGCCACACTGACTTCCACAATGGTTGAACTAGTTTACAGTCCCACCAACAGTGTAAAAGTGTTCCTATTTCTCCACATCCTCTCCAGCACCTGTTGTTTCCTGACTTTTTAATGATCGCCATTCTAACTGGTGTGAGATGGTATCTCATTGTGGTTTTGATTTGCATTTCTCTGATGGCCAGTGATGGTGAGCATTTTTTCATGTTTTTTGGCTGCATAAATGTCTTCTTTTGAGAAATGTCTGTTCATGTTCTTCACCCACCTTTTGATGGGGTTGTTTTATTTCTTGTAAATTTGTTTGAGTTCATTGTAGATTCTGGATATTAGCCCTTTGTCAGATGAGTAGGTTGTGAAAATTTTCTCCCATTTTGTAGGTTGCCTGTTCACTCTGATGGTAGTTTCTTTTGCTGTGCAGAAGCTCTTGAGTTTAATTAGATCCCATTTGTCAATTTTGGCTTTTGTTGCCATTGCTTTTGGTGTTTTAGACATGAAGTCCTTGCCCATGCCTATGTCCTGAATGGTAATGCCTAGGTTTTCTTCTAGGGTTTTTATGGTTCTAAGTCTAACATGTAGGTCTTTAATCCATCTTGAATTAATTTTTGTATAAGGTGTAAGGAAGGGATCTGGTTTCAGTTTTCTACATATGGCTAGCCAGTTTTCCCAGCACCATTTATTAAATAGGGAATCCTTTCCCCATTGCTTGTTTTTCTCAGGTTTGTCAAAGATCAGATAGTTGTAGGTATGCGGCATTATTTCTGAGGGCTCTGTTCTGTTCCATTGATCTATATCTCTGTTTTGGTACCAGTACCATGCTGTTTTGGTTACTGTAGCCTTGTAGTATAGTTTGAAGTCAGGTAGCATGATGCCTCCAGCTTTGTTCTTTTGGCTTAGGATTGACTTGGCGATGCGGGCTCTTTTTTGATTGCATATGAACTTTAAAGTAGTTTTTTCCAATTCTGTGAAGAAAGTCATTGGTAGCTTGATGGGGATGGCATTGAATCTATAAATTACCTTGGGCAGTATGGCCATTTTCACGATTCTTCCTACCCATGAGCATGGAATGTTCTTCCATTTGTTTGTATCCTCTTTTATTTCATTGAGCAGTGGTTTATAGTTCTCCTTGAAGAGGTCCTTCACGTCCCTTGTAAGTTGGATTCCTAGGTATTTTATTCTCTTTGAAGAAATTGTGAATGGGAGTTCACTCATGATTTGGCTCTCTGTTTGTCTGTTATTGGTGTATAAGAATGCTTGTGATTTTTGTACATTGATTTTGTATCCTGAGACTTTCCAGCAATTAAAACTTAATTTGACTCTAAATCTTATATCCAGAAATCTCTTTTATTGTCTTATTTCCTTGAATGTATAATAAAATTTTACATCTTGATGGCATTTTGGTGTTCCTTGAATTACTGTTATATTTATAACTTCAGTTTTTCATTACAAAAGGATTGGCAACAAATGATGGTCAATGTAAAATTTATTTTCCTACTTTACACTTCGAGATAGTGGGATGGAGCTTGGTCAGTTGACTTGTTCAAAGTCCCATGGCTATTTGTGGTAGATCTTGGACTGAAAAGAAGATCTGTTAAATCTTAAGATGGGTTTTCTTTCCAATATCTGTTAATGTCTCCAGATATTAGGACTTCTACCTCTTATTTGCTCACTTTAGGTTTGCAATGCTCACTTCTTTGTTTTCCTCTTTAGTCACTGAGATATTTAATCAAAATAATGCAACAATAGGAACTAAGTTTGACATTAGGAAACATGCATTCAAATCACAGCTCTGCTGCATTTTTTAATATTATTTTTTCTTTTTCAACTTTTATTCTAGGTTCAAAGGATACATGTGCAGATTTGCTACATAGGTAAATTACATGTCACAGGGGTTTGGTGTACAAATGATTTTGTCCACCCAGGTAGTGAGACTAGTCCCCAATAGGTAGTTTTTTGACCCTTATCCTTGTGCCACCCTCCACACTCAAGTAGGCCCCCAGTGTCTACTGTTTCCCTCTTTATGTCCATTTGTATTTAATGTTTAGCTCACACTCGTAAGTGAGAATATGTGATATTTGGTTTTCTGTTCCTATATTAATTTGCTTAGAATAATGGCCTTTGGCTGCATTCATGTTGCTGCAAATAATGTGATTTTGTTCATTTTTATGGCTGTGTAGTATTCCATGCTGTATTTGTATCACATTTTCTTTATCTGTCCATCACTGATGGGCCTCTAGGTTAATTCCATGTCTTTATTATTGTGAATAATGCTACAATGAACATACAAGTGAAAATGACTTTTCAGTAGAATGATTTATTTTTGTTTGGGTATATTCCCAGTAATGGGATTGCTAGATCAAATGGTAGTTCTGTTTTAAATTTTGTGAGAAATCTCCAACTGCTTTTCACAGTGGCTGAACTAATTTACATTCCCACCAATAGTATATAAGCATTCCCTTTCCTCCATAACCTTTCCAACATCTGTTTTTATTTGACTTTTTAATAATAGCCATTCTGACTGGTGTGAGATGATATCTCATTGTAATTTTGGTGTGTTTCTCTAAAGATTAGTGATGCTGAGCATTTTTTTATATACTTGTTGGCCATGTGCATGTCTTCTTTTGAGAAGTGTCTGTTCATGTTTTTTTGCCCATTTTAATGGGGTTGTATGTTTTTACCTTGTTGATTTGTTTAAATTCCTTATAGATTTTGGATATTAGGCCTTTGTTAAATCCATTGTTGGCAAATATTTTCTCCCACCCTGTAGGTTGTCTCTTTACTCTATTGATTTCTGAGCTATTAAAATCAGAAAATGCTACTGAAGCTCTTTAGTTTAACTAGATCCTATTTGTCTATTTTGTTTTTGTTACAACGGCTTTTGGAAGCTTTGTCATAAAATCTTTCCCAAGGCCTATGTCTGGAATGGTATTTCCTAGATTTTATTCTAGGGTTTTTCTATTTTTAGGTTTTACATTTAATCTTTAATCCACATTGAGTTGGTTTTTGTATATGATGATCTGTAGCAGTACATTTTCAATATTTTGCATATGCCCAGCCAGTTGTCCCAGCACCATTTATTGAATAGGGAGTCCTTTCCACAATGCCTGTAATTATTGATATTGTCAAACATCAGTTGGTTATAGGTGTATGACTTTATTTCTGCTTTCCCTAACCTGTTTCATTGGTTTATATGTCTGTTTTTGTACAAATACCATGCTGTTTTAGTTACTGTAGGCTTGCTTGAAGTCACGTAATGTAATGCTTCTAGTTTTGCTCTTTTTGCTTAGAATTGCTTTGGCTATTCAGACTCTTTTTTGGTTCTATATAAATTTTAGAATATTTTTTTCTAATTCTGTAAGAACTGACATTGATAGTTTGAAAAGGATAGCATCAAATTTGTAAATTACTTTGGGAAGTCTGGCCATTTTAACAATATGATTCTTTCTATCCATGAGTATGAAATGTTTTTCCATTTGTTTGTGTCATTTCTGATTTCTTTAGGCAGCGTTTTGTACTTCTCATTGTAGAGCTCTTTCACCTTCCTGGCTAACTATACTCCCAGGTATTTTATTCTTTTTGTGGCTATTGTGAATGGGGTTGTGTTCTCTTTTTTATTATTATTATTTTTTTTGGTAGGGGGTGGGATTGTGTTCTTGATTTGGCTCTCAGCTTGAATGTTATTGGTTTACAAAAATGCTACTGCTTTTTGTACGTTGGTTTTGAGTCCTGAAATTTAACTGAAGTTGTTTTTCAGTTCTATGAGCCTTTGGGCAGAGACTATGGGGTTTTCTAGTTATAGAATTATACTGTCTGTGAAGACAGTTTGACTTCCTCTCTTTTGGATGCCTTTTCTTTCTTTCTCTTGCCCAATTGCTCTGGCTAAAACTTCCAGTACTATGTTGTATAGGAGTGGTGATGGTGGGCATTCTTATCTTGTTCTGGTTCCAAAAGGGAATGCTTCCAGCTTTTTCCCATTCACTATAATGTTGGCTATGGATTTGTCATAGATGGCTCTTATTATTTTGATGTATATTCCATTGAAGTATAGAATAAACATTCTTCTCATCTGCACATGGCACATACTCTATGATTGGCTACATGCTTGGCCATAAAGCAATTCTCAAAAATTTCAAAAAAGCTGAAATTATATCAACCACACTCTTGGACCACAGTGTAATAAAAATAGATACCAATACCAAGAATTTACCTCAAAGCCATACAATTACATGGAAATTAAATAACCTGCTGCTGAATGACTTTTGAGTAAAGAATGAAGTTAAGGAAGAAATACAAAATTTCTTTGAAACGAATTAAAGCAAAGATACACCATACCAGAATGTCTCAGAGACAGCTAAAGCAGTGTTTAGAGTAAAGCTTATAGGGCTAAACATCTTCATCAAGAAGTTAGAAAGATCTCAAATTAACAACTTAACATCATACCTAAAGCTACTAGATAAACAAGAGCAAACCAACCCAAAAGCTAACAAAAGAAAAGAGATAACCAAAATCAGATCAAAAATGAGCAAAATTGAGAGGGGAAAATCTACACAAAATATTAATAAAACCTAAAATTTGTTCTTTGGGAGTGAATAAGTTTGACAGATTGCTAGGTAAATGAACAGAGAATAAAGAAAGAAGGTCCAAATAAATACGATAATAAATGATAAAGATGACTTTACCACTATGCCACCATAATACCAAAAAAAAAAAAAAAACTCTCAGAGACTTTTAAAAACACCTCTATGCACACAAACTAGAAAAACTGGAATAAATTTATTAATTCCTGGAAACTTACAACCTCACAAGATTGATCCAGAAAGAAATTTAAATACTAAGTAGACCAACAATGAGTTCAAAAGTTGAATCAGCATTAAAAAAAAAAAAACCCCTATCAACCAGGAAAATCCCTGGACCAGAAAGATTTACATCCATGTTCTACCAGATGTGTAAAGAACAGTTTGTACTAATGCTACTGAAATTATTTCAAAAATTGAGAAGGAAGGACTCCTCCCTATCTAATTCTATGAGGCTAACATCATTCTGACACCAAAACCTTGCAGAGACACACACAAAAATGAAAACTTAAGGACAGTATTCCTGATGAACATAGATGCAAAAATCCTCAATAAAACACTAGCAAATAAAATCCAACAGCACATACAAAGCTAACTGGCCATGATGAAGTAGTTTTTTTTTTTTCCTGGGATGCAAGTTTAGTTCAACATAACCCAAATCAATAAATATGCTTCTTCACATAAACAGAACTACAAACATTAATCACATTATCATCTTAATAGATGCAGAAAAGGCTTTTGATAAAATTTAACATCATTTCATGTTAGAAACTGTCAATAATTTGGGCATCAAAGAAAATTTCTTGATTATTTTAATTGGAAAAAACAGCATTGTTTATAATTTCTAATTTTATGATATATATCTTGTCTCTTCATTTGACATTAAATCAATTTTTTCTCATAAACCCAATGGGCATTTTTCAATGAAATAATATGCATGCTTCTCTACCTTCTTGCAAGAAGAAGAACAGCCAGAGAGAGCAGTAAAAACCTGTTTCAGTGGGAATGTTGCTTAGGAGAATAAAATAATAGAAAATATTAACGAATTTGTGTTAGGTATTTACTTACCTCTAAGGGTTTTACAGGTGGAGCAAAGTGTCTAATATGATAGATAAATGAGAAAGAAAATATCAATTTTGATGAATTTGAGGACGTATTCGTTATTCCATTTTTGTAAAATTCAATTAGATTGGTAAATTTCTCCTAATATAAATCCAGACCTTGTACACAGAAAGAGAGTTGGGGATTGAGACAGAGAGAGAGAGAGAGAGAAACAGAAGTAGGCCTACAGAACACTGTAAATCCATTAAAGTAGGGACATGGATGAGGAAGTATATTTGCTCACCCTTTCAGTCACAGGTGGAAGGAAGGTAGGAAGATACTCAGGATTTTTTCTACCAAAGTGGTTTTCAAACTTTAGGGTACACTTGATTGCCTGCAGAGCTTTTGATATTCAGATTTCTGGGTCCCGTCCCAGAGTTTTTCATTCAATAGATCTTAGATGAGACTAAGAATTTACCTAACTTCTGACAAGTTCCCAGGTAAAGTGGATGCTGCTGGTCCAAGGATCACTTTTTGAGAACTGCTGCTCTAGAAACAAGACTACCATGGCACTAGAAATAAAATAATAACAACAACAATAGCAAAACAAAAACTGTTGCTTATGAAGCATTTGCCATGTGTTAGGCACAGTTGTAGAGCTTTATATAAAATACCTCATGAAACACTTTGGATATTTTTCTCCACCCAAATCTCATGTTGAATTGTAATCCCCAAGGCTGGATGTGGGGCCTAGTGTGAGGTGTTTGGAACATGGGAGTAGATCCCTCATGACTTGGTTCTGTCTTCATGATAGTGAGTTCTCACAAGATCTGATCATTTAAAAGTGTGTGGCACTTCCTCTCTCTCTCTCTCCCTCCCCTTCTTCTCTTTTGCTTCTGCTTTTGCCAAGTGATGTGCCTGCTCTCCCTTCACATTCTGCCATAATTGGAAACTTCCTGAGGCCCCCCCAGAAGCAGATACCACTATGCTTTCTGTAAAGCCTGCAGAACCATGAGCCAATTAAACCTCTTTTCTTATATATTACCCATCTCAGATTTTTTTATATAATTAAAAGAATAGCCTAATAAAGAAAATTGGTACTAAGGATGGGGCATTGCAATAAAGATACCTGAGCAGAGATTGAAGAATTGGAGGGCTCATAAGAAGATAGGAAGTTGAGGGAAAGTTTGCAGTTTCTTAGAGATTGGAAAAATAGTTTTGACCAAAGTGCTGATAGTGATGTAGACAGTCCAGGCTGCTGAGGTCTTCGAAGGAAATGAGGAAATGACTAGGAACTGAAGCAAAGGTCATGAATGTTATGCCTTGGCAGAGAACTTGACTGCATTCTATTCATACTGTAGGGGTCTCTGGGAGTTTGAATTTGACAGTGATAATTCACTGTCTGCTGGAAGAAATTTCTAAGAAGCAAAATGTTTAAGATGTGGCCTGGCAGCTTCTAAGTGCCTCTGCTCAGATTCAGGAGCAAAGGAATGACTTAAAGCTGAAACTTAGGGAAGCATAGCATAAAATTTTGGAAAATATGCAACCTGGCCATTTGGTAGAAAAGAAATGCCAATTTTCAGGAGAAGAATTCAGGCAGGACATGGAGCAACCACTTGCTAGAGATGTTTGCCTAACTAAAAGGGATCCAAGTGCTGATAGCCAAGACAATGGGAAAAAGGCCTTGAAGGCATTTCAGAGACCTTTGCAGCAGCCCGTCTCATCACAAACTCTCAGGCCTAGGAGGAGAGAATGGTTTCAGAAGAGAAACAGTTTCAGACCCACTGCCCTTTGCAGCTTTGGGATATTGCTCCCCTTATCTTGGCTGCTGCTTCTCCAGCCTCAGCTCACAGTATCCCCAGATACTGCTCATGCCACTCCTCTGGAGAGTTTAAGCTGCCCTAAGCCTTGACAACTTCCATGTGGTGTTAAGTCTGCAACCTGCAGAGTGCAAGAGTGAATGCTTGGTAGCCTCACCTAGATTTCAGAAGTTATATGAAAAAGCCTGGGTGCCTAGGCAGAAACCTGCTGCAGATGCAGAGGCACCACACAGAACCTGTATTAGTGCAGTACCTAGGGGAAATATGGGGTTGGAGCCTTCACACAGAATTCACACTGGGGCACTGCTTTGTGGACCTTTGAGGAGAAGGCTGCTATCCTCTAGACTCAAGATTGGTAGATTTACTGGCAGCTTGCACCCTGCCTCTCAAAAGCTACAAGCATTCACTCCCAATTTGTAACAGCAGCCCTCTGAATCCTGCAAAGACACAGGGGCAGAGCTGCCCAAAGCCTTGGAAGCCCACCCCTTGCACCAGTATGCCCTGGATGTGGGACATGGAATTAAAGTTTATTTTGGAACTTTAAGATTTAACAACTTCCCTGCTGAATTTTGAACATGCATGGGACCTGTAGCCCTTTTCTTTTGGCTAATTTCTCCCTTTTAGAACAGAAATATTTACCCAATACCTATATCCTCATTATGTCTTGGAAGTAACTAACCTGGTTTTGGTTTTACAGGCTCATAGGTGGAAGAGACTTACCTTGTTTCAGATGAGACTTTGGACTTTGGACTTTTGAGTTAATGCTGGAGTTAAGACTGTGGGGGACGGTTGAGAAGGCATGATTGTCTTTTGCAGTGTGAGAAGAACATGAGATTTGGGAGGAGCCAGAGGTGGAATAATATAGTTTCCATATTTGTCTTCACCCAAATTTCATGTGTTGAAATGTATTCCCTAATGCTGGAGGTGGGGTATTGGGTGGGCGGCTGGTGTTTGGGTCATAGAAGCAGATCCCTCATGGCTTGGTACTGTCTTCATGATATAGAGTTCTCACAAGATCTGACTGTTTAATAGTGTGCGGCACTTCCCTATCCCCACACCCCCGACATGCACACACACACACTCTCTCTCTCTCTCTCGCTTCCGCTTTTGGCATGTGATGTATCTGCTCCTACTTTGCCTTCTGCAATGATTGAAAGCTTCCTGAGGCCTCCTCAGAAGCAGATACAGCTATGCTTCCTGTACAGCCTGCAGAACCATGAGCCAACTCAACTTTTTTTCTTTATAAATTACCCAGTTTCAGGTATTTCTTTATAGCAGTGCAAGAGCAGTCTAATAAAATTCATTTAATCTTTTCAACAACTATGGGTGGTGAACCTAATTTTATCCCCAATTTGCAGATAAGTTTAAATTATGTGCCTAAGGTCATACAGCTAATAAATGTAGGAGCTGGGATTTAAATGCAAGAAGAGTAACTCTAGAGACCAGTCCACTATGCTTAAGCAAGTCAGTTACCTTCTCTGAGCTTCAATTACCCATCTGTATTAGTCAGAGTCCTCCAGAGAAACAGAACCAACAGGATAGATGGATGGATGGATGGATAGATGGATAGATAGATAGATAGATAGATAGATAGATAGATAGATAGATAGATAGATATGAAGAGACTTACTGTGAGAATTGGCTCACAGAATTATGGAGGCCAAAAAGTCCCATGATCTGTTGTCTGCAAGCTTTATAACTAGGGAAGCCAGCAACTGTCATTCAGTTTGATATAACTCCCAGTCTTAGTGAGGCCTTGGGTGGTGAGGTTAGGGAAGGAGGGACAACTGATGTAAGTCCTGGAGTTGAAAGGCCCGAAAACCAGGGCTCTGATTCCCAAGAGCAGGAGAAGATGGATTTACTAGATCAAGAAGAGAGAGTAAATTCGCTCTTGCTTTTCTTTTTTGCTTCATCAGGGCCCTCATGGATATATGACATCTACCCACATCTGTGAGGGTGGATCTTCTGTACTCAGTCTTTTGATTCGAATGTTGATTTCTTCCAGAACACCCTCATGGATTCACCCAGAAATAATGGTTTGCCAGCTCTCTAAGCATCTCTTAACCCAGTCAAGTTGACACAAAATCTATAAAGTGGAACTCACCATCTGTAAAATGAAACTCAGTGTTCTTTTGTGAGGTAATAGGACATGTTAATATCTTCTCCATTTCTCTTATACCTCCAGCTCTACCATTTACTGATATTGACTTTGGGTAAGTCATTTTGCATTTTAGAATTTCTTGATTTTAGCCCTTTATCTGTGTTTTGACTCAGCTCATGTCATCTGTAAAATAAAAGGATCATATCTATTTTAAGCCTCCTAATTATTTGATGTTCCACTAGATAAGAGGTATGAAAATGCTTTGAAATGGAAAACAAGCACAAAGCTATGTTGAGGAAATTTTCTTATCATTTCTGCTATTATTGATTTTTCCATGTGATTTTCACAAACGTTCTAAAAGGTACCTGAGGATACACTGCTATTTATTAAATTGTAGAACTCAATTACTGTTAGAACCATTGAGATTTGCATACTAGGCTTCTTTGGAACTCTCATAAAGAATGTGGACCAAAGTGGTGTGGTGTAAACATAGGAGAAACCCTGCCTTATTTTAATGCGTGATTGCTATTTTCAGGCATTCTACTAAAAATTTGTCATCTCATTTAAAATTCACTGTAACTCTATGAGGTTTGATGGTATTATTATACCAAATTTTCCTGTAAATTGAAGTTTTGAGATGTTAAGCAACTAGCCAAAGATCAGTTAGTAAACTTGTCATTGAGTCAGAAACAAACCAGGGCAGACTCCCAAGCCTAACTTTGTAACTAGCACTTTCTGATTTCGTTTTTCTCAATTCACACAAATAAATCTTAGTAAAATTTCATTTTTAAATTTTTCTTTTTCTTTCATTTAAAATGTTCTCATATATTTGATACTTTCTACCCTTTGTCTATATCAGGGCAATGTGTGGCAAGTTTAGTGAGAAATGAGTCTTATTCTTCAATATGAGGAACTTCTTAACAGATTTGTCATTCTGGACACTGCAACGAAATTTACAACAAGGTTACATTATATCCATTGCACATGTCTGTCTACAATGCCTGGAGGGTTTCTTCAACCTCAGATTTTATGAAGACTAAAGGATTTATCATCCACATTCTGAGATGAAGGCTCAATGTATCTTTCTATTTTGTTCATGTATGCAAATACATATTCCAAATCTGCTAAAGTTCCATGGGAGGATCTGATGTAAGCTTAGAGTTACTCCTCCTTAAAGAATTAGCTAAAACCCCAAGGCAGAGGGTTGGTCTCTCCGGAAAGCCCCCTTAACTTCCTCCAGGTGCAGCTGAATCAGCTCTATGTCTTTCATTCTCTCTCTACTCTTGCTGGTCTATTCTTGAATGACACTTCTTCAAGGATTAACCTTCATCTTCACTTGTGCACTTGGGCAAGGCTCTTCTTTAGTTGGCTTTGTCACTGGAATGCCACTCTTTCCAGTAACTCAGCAAGTGTCTGACTCCTCAATTGCAAGTTAACAGGGAAACAGCTTCCTGTTCTCTAGGTAAAATTCTTGCTGGACCTGTGCCTCTGTAACCTTAGCACTTACCTGCATTCTATCTACTGCTTTTTCTGTTATAGAGTGTTTGAGGAGAGGGACTGTAATTTGGAGCAGGCAGAATAACTCACTATTTGGGTGTAAAGTCTTTCACTGTGAAGAAAAAACACATTTAATACAATTTGACAACTTTATTGAAGGCTCAGTATTAGCAAGTCTGGAACTTCCCAAAGTGCAGAGCTTGTATTCAAAACAATTTTAGAAGAAGGACAGAATTTTTTTGATGGGTATGTGTTTAATGAGTTTTCAAATAATTCTCTTTAGCTTTCTACTTTAAAATATAACTGGTATCTCCATAAGTACTGATAATTGTGATTTTACAACTATCAGTGCTTATAACCAGGTAAATGCCATCTAAAAACACCAAAGAAGATTGTCAGAACCATCAAAGTAGCCAGTTAGCTGAAGGATCTAGAAAGCATCATGAAGTAGGCTTATGAATGAGTGCACTTTGAGAAATGCTGACCTAGATTTACAGATATCAAGACACACTCCATAGGACATTGTCAGTCCTCCTGCTGTTGTTCCCCATAGCTGTTTGTGTGGCTCTCCTATTTACTCATTTCGTGTTTACTCACATTATCTGTATCCAAATCTAGGATCTACCAATTTTCTTGCTGAGTGACTCAGGACCACTTACTTACTGCTTGGAGTCTAGGTCTCTTCATCAATTACATGAAGGACTTAGAATAACACCTACCTCTCAGGGTACTTATAAAGCTTAAATGAAACTATATATGTATTTAGCCTAGTACCTGGCCTGAAGTAAGGGCTTAATAGGTGGTAAAAGTATCTTTAAGGGATAAAATACATATGATGTTATTTCCAGCTTAATAATCCAAAATTTTCAGGGAATTCTAAAAACTGAAACTGACTTCCAAGTGTTCTGCTAACTGAACTGTGAGTCAATTGAGGCTGACAGAAGTTGAGCTGTTTGTGGTCACTAATGTACCCAGAGCCTGGGATCTATCCCTCCTCTTCTGACTGTGTGGAAGAGCTCTTTCTGTGCCCTAGTTCTCCTCAGAATCAAACATGTCTCTATACTTCTTACCGATAATATGATTCCTATTCAATTAATCAAATGCTGTGTGTACCAACCCAGAGACTTTTTAAGAAAATCTGAGGTAACAATCCCAAGAATCACAACCGACTTAGTGAAAGATAGAGTCCTGGGGTTTACTAAATCCTTGTCCTCCACACCTCAGTGGTACATTGTATAAATGCATTTCAGAAAAGAAAAGAAACTAGGGACATTTCCTTCTCTCCTCCCAAGGTAATACAAAAATAAAAGAACCCTTTATAAGTGTCACAATGGTACTTTTTATCAAGGGCAACAGATGTATAATACATTACATTATTTATTGTTTCCTTTCTCTGACCTGAGGTAAAGGGTTCTGTTGTCTTATCCTCAGATGGAATAAGAGTGCAAGTGTTTGTTTCTTTACATATAATCAGATTAGTTGTTGTCATTACACTGTTTCCAAGTTGTTTCTTATGGTCTCTGTCTCTCTTTCATAATGGGAAAATATGCTCTGTGCAAAATTGGAGACATGCTTCTGCTTTCTCAAATGTTAGGGGTACCATCTGCACAAGGTCCCAAAGTTTGTGAAGGAGAAGGTAGGTGACACCTATCAAACCTTGATGCAATAAACAATGTAGATGATGGGGAACACAGGGTTGGGCATTTTTGAGGTGGATGAAAGCAGGCTTCTTCTTATCCAGAGAAGTTATGCCACCTATAGGCTAAGTCATATGTAACAGACATAACAAATGGTCATATAGATAACATACACAGTGAAGACCTCTTTTCGAACTTTATTTTCCTCTGTCTTTATTTTCCTGATAGGAAAATGAAGAACGAGTTGTCCAAGTTCGCTTACTTAGTACTTAGGCAAGTTCATCTAGTGTTGTTAAAGTAACATCTGACCACTGGTTTCTAATAGCATAGCAAACTTGGACAATTAACTAAAAGTTTCTAAACCTCTGTTTTCTCATCTTTAAAATAAGACAATAGTGACTAAAGATTTGTTGTATGCAGTTATCATGAGCTGCTATATATCATGCAATGCTTGTCATGGATTAGATGCCTAAAAAAAGTTGAACCATTACTTTACTCTTAGCAGTCATTTGCTATTGTGGACATTCAGATTGTTTTCATTCATTTGTTAATGCTTTTATTAGAAAACTGTGAGGCAAATACTCTGTGCCAGGTCCTATGCAGGGCTAACTATGGAATGGGACTGAAAGTCTGGGAGGACAGATGACATCAACAATAATATTCAAGTTACGTAGTAAAAGAGGCAAATTATCTTAGGATGGGACAGTATTATAGGAGGGTTTTTGCTTTTTGTTTTGCCTTCTTTCAGTTTTATTTTTAAAGGTATGATATAAAATTAACTTTTAAATAATAGAAAGAATATATAAATATTTCAACCAAAGCATTGGAGCACTAATATGGAAAAAATATAACTTTGTTGACTTCCTTAGGTTTAACTTGTGTTTAGTATTCGTGGCAGGGACCAAGAGTTTTGCCCTTTCTCCATTCATTTCTTCTTCCATTGTAATTGAATTATTATCTGGGTACATGGCGTCCCAGAATTGCAACTGTGTTATCTAAGCTCTCCTGCAGCTTTGTGAGATCATATAACTAAGCTCTGGGCAATGAGACATAAGAACAGAAGTTTTCAGTTTTATAAAGGTCAATTTATAATTTATAAAATTTATCAGCCATAGTTTTCAAGGTAAGATGTTTTTCTCTTATGTTTTCCCCCAGCAATTTTATAGATTTAGGTTTTACATTGAGGTTTATGACCTATCTTGAGTTATTTTTCATGGATGGTGCAAAATTTGGTTCGAAGTTTATTTATTTATTTTTTTGCATATGGATATCTAGTTGTTTGGGTACCATTTACTAAGAAGGCTATCCTTCCTCTACTGAATTGCATCTGCATCTTTGTTGAAAATCAGTTGTGCATATATGTGTGCCTTTATTTTTGTATTTTCTATTTTCTTCAATTGATAAGTGTGTCCATCTTGATGTTATCACTATACTCTCGCAATTACTGTAGCTCTGAAATATTGAAATCAGGTAGTATTTGTCCTCCAACTTTTGTTCTTCTTTTCAAGGATGCCTAGGCTTTACTAAGTCCTTCGCATTATCATAGGTGTTTAGAATCAGTTTGTCAAACAAACAAACAAAAAAAGCTTTCTGGAATTTTGATTGAAATTCTATTAGATTTGTGGGTTAATTATAAACATTTGATGCCTTAGCTACTGAGTCTGCCGACACATGAACACAGTGTATCTCTTCATTTAAGACTTCTTTTTTTTTTTTTTTTTTTTTAAAGAAATGCTATTTTATTAAAATCTGGCACTGCCAATGATGGGGGCCACAATTATACATTTTACAGATCTTCATCTTATTTAAACAATAGCCTGAAATCACAAATCAGTTGTGTATTCATTATTTGAATGCAATTCCTCCTGTGGAAGTATTTCTCTCGGTGATGTTTTATAGTTTCCAGTGCACAAGTTTTACACTTCTTTTTTAGATTTATTTCAAAGTATGTCAAATTGTTATGGAATTGTAAAATTCTCCTTCGTTTTCCACCATGATTATAAGTTTTCTGAGGCCTCCCAGTCATGTAGAACTGTGAGTCAACTAAATCTCTATTGTTTGTGAATCACCCAGTCTCAGGTGGTATCTTTATAGCAGGGTGAAAACAGACTGATACACTTCATTTTCATCTAATGTATTGTTTCTGTTCTAGGTTCACAGCCAGTATATCTCATTATATGTACACATTATATCTTTTTAGGCTCCTCTTGGCTGTGACAGTTTCTAAGACTTTTTTTAATTTTTGATAAAACTGACAGTTTTGAGGCATAGTGGTCAGGTATTTTGTAAAGCATCATTCTATTGCAATCCATGGTAAAGTTATTCTTTTTTTTACTTTATGAATACTGTACTCTTTGAAAGGGATTCCCTATGGATAGCCCACATTAATGAATGGGAATGCTTCACCTCCTTAAGGTGAAATATCTATGTAAATTATTTATAATTCTTCTGCATGTGAGATGTATCTCTTGTAATTTATTTATTTAGTTAGTTATTATTTAGTTATATCAGTATGGATTCGGATATTTATTTTATTCTTTTGTTTATAATCTGACACTACTTTGTATTACATATACTATATTATATTATATATACCGTGTATTTATTTATTGCTCTGATATTCCATCTTTGGCCACTAAGAGCACTTTCAGTTAGTGTCTCTTTGTCATATCCCATCAGTGTACTGTGTGTTGTTTTATTTTCAAGTGGCTTCTTTCTTTCTAGTACCACAAGATATTCCAAATCTCATATATTTCCTGCCCCAGTTCTAGAATCAGCCATTTCTCCAAGAAGACTGAGTTCCTTTCATTTGAGAATGGTATTAGAATCTGAATTGTGCATGCTAGGTATGGTTGCTGCTACTAGGTGTTATTATTTCTAGGTCCTCTTAGGTGACAGAGAAAGAAAATAGCAGTATATGCGTATATTCTAATTTGCACATATATGCATATCTATATTCCTATATGTAATAATCTATATTTATTAAATTAAATATGAGCTAATACTGATGTCTCCAATTCTAATGCATTACCATATGGGCCATTCTGGCCTCCTCTCCTTGCTTATCTATAAACTTATACTGTAACACCGAGAAACCAGTTTTTGCCATCCATTTACTTAATTGTTCAAGTCTGGTATAAATGTATACAAGCACCAGAATTTTTAGCCCATGACCCTGTGGGAAACAAATTCACAAACTGGAGTGCAGTGCAAAATGATTGCTTTCTAAATTTAAATTTCTGATTGCTCATTCATAATGTACAAAGTTACAATTATTTATATATTGCTTTTATTCTTCAGCCTTGTTAACTCACTTATTAATTTTAGAAGATGATTTTATAGATACTATTAAATGTTTTACATGTGTTATCATGTTCTCTGGGAATAAAGACAGCTTTACTTCTTTGTTTTGAATCTGCATACCTGTCATTTCTTTTCATGAATTTTTACAATGACTAGAACATCCAGTAAAATGTTGAATAGAAGGGGAGCATGAGAATCTTTGCCTTTCTCCTCATCTTTGGAAAAAAATGTTCAATTTTTATATCCTTATCTATGATATTTGAGGGAGTTTGTTTTTGCTTTATTTGCTGAATTTTTTTTTAAATGAGGAAGAGATGTCATATTTTCTCAAATAGTGTTTATGTAACCATGGAGATGATCATACAGCTCTTTCTTTATTCTGTTGAGGTACTAACGTATATTTGTTAGTTTTTTACTGTTAAACCAACCTTGCATTCTTAGAAAAATCTACTGGGTCATGACATTATAATTTTTGTATATCTTTGCTAAAATGTTGTTATAAATTACTCCATTTACATTCATACGAGTTATTAATCTGTCCTTTTATTTATTTATAGTGTCCTTGTCTGATTTTGGTTACAGGGAGACCAAATAGAATTAGTTGTGAAGTATTTCCTCCTCTTCAATATTTTGGAAAAATTTATTTCGAACAGGTTTTAAAGTTAAATTTATTCATGACTATTTGGGCTACAATGTGAGCTTTGGTAGTTTGTGTATTTAAAATAGCTGTTGAGTTAACCTATGTTGTGGGATTTTTGACATAATGTTGTTTTAATATTCTCTTATTAACTTTTAAAAACATCTGTAATCTGTATTGATTTTAAACATTTTACTGCTGATATTGGGAATTTGTTTCTTCTTTTTCAGCTGGATAAATATGGCTAGATGTTTATCAGGTTTCATGATTTTGGTCAAAGAATTGACTTCTGGTTTATTAATTTTATCTATTTTTGTATTCTATTTCATTGATTTTCACTCTGATCTTTATTATTTCTTTATTCTGCTTACTTTGCTTTGAATTTGGTCTTATTTCTCAGATTTTCAAGATGTAATCTGAGGTATTGATTTGAGACCATTCTTTTTATCATATGAAAGCATTTAGTGGTATAAATTTTTCTCTATGCATTGTCAGCACCCTACAAATTCTGATATACTTGCCGTTACTTTTATGCAGTCCACAATGATATCTGACTTCTATTTTGATTATTTCATTGAGTCATCCTTAAAAACATGTTATTTACTTTCCAAATATGTTGAATTTGAGGATTTTCCAGATACCATTCTGTAACTGAGTTAGTTCCATGGTGCCAATTAGCATGCTTTGTATGATATCAAAGTGTTATTTATTGAGATTTGTTTTATAGGACAGGGCATAGTAATGTTGGTAAGTTCCATGTGCACATGAAAAGATTGTAAATTCTGCTATTGTTGGGTAGAAGTTTTCTAAATTGTCAATCAAGTCATGTTGGTTGATAGTGTTTTGCAAGTCTTCTAAAATCTTAGTGATTTTCTATCTACTTGTCTTATTAATTACTGAGAATGGAGTATTGTAATATTCATCTGTAAGTGTGGATTTGCCCAGCTCTTCTTTCAATTCTTCATGTTTTGAAATCCATATTTTGTTAAGTGGCTAAAAGCTTAAGATTGTTAGGTTCTTTTGATGAAGTTATCCCTTTATCATTATAAAATGAACTTCCTTATTATGAAATGGTAATATTCTGTGCTTTGAAATCTACATTGTCTTATATTGATATAGCTACTTCAGACTTTTGATTAGTATTTGCATGATGAATCTTTTTTCATTCATTTTTGACCTATGAGTGTGTTCATTTTTGGCTGTGTTTGTTGTGGGCAGCACGTAGTTGGTCCTTATGACATTTTAATCTAATTTATCAATCTCTGATTTTAATTAGGGTATTTATGTTATTTATACTTAATATAATGATTGATGTTTTGGTTAAAATTGAGCATCTTTCTTTTTATTTTATATTTGTCCTGTCTGATCTTTCCCCACATTTTCTTCTTCTTTTTCCTTGCATTTATTTGGTTACTTAAATTTTTTTAGGATCACAGGTTGTCTCCTCCATGTTTCCAGATGTTTAACTTTGTGTATTCTTCAATAATATCCTGCTTATATGGTTTTAATTCTTCCTCTGATAACTGCATGCTAGATTGACTGTGAGCAGCCCTTCTTATAGGTAGTCTTAGCAACAATCATCTGTAGAATAATGGTTTTTCTCATCCTCCCTCTTTTCCCTCAAGACATATTTAAAAAATCTTTGGATAATTTCTTCTTTTGATTACTTATATTTTCTAAATATTCAATAATATATTTCCATTGAGTGTAATTTTATAGTTGAGACAGGTCTTACTCTGTCACCCAGGCCAGAGTGCAGCAGCCTGATTACAGCCCATTGCAGCCTTGACCTCCCCAGGTTCAGGTGATTCTCCCATCTCAGCCTCTCAAGTAGCTGGGACTACAGGTACACACTACCACACCCGACTGATTTTTGTATTTTTTGTACAGATGAGGTTTTTGTACATTATTCAACCCCTGTTGCTCAGTTTGGTCTTGAACCCCTGGGCTCAAGTGATAGACCCACTTTGGCCTCCCAAAGAGCAGACAAATGTTAATTTAATCAAAGTTGGGAATAAAGCAAAAGGTTTATGAAAACATAATGGCACCTAGCTTTTAAGTGTATTCTTTGCACATTTTCTAAGTAAATCACCTGAATTAGAACCTGCTAAGTTCCTTCTTGGCTACATTCAGTTCCTTAGCTAGAGGACACTTGAGCATATCAAGGGTGTTCAGACCTATTCTGAGCTCTGAGATAAAGCATGTTAGTCAGTGGGAACTTAAAGGGCAGACTAGTACATGAGTTAGGGAATCAGACTCTGTCAGGCAAGACTGCTCCTGGACAGTGGTTGGGAAGGGGATGCAATAGAGTCACATGGCTGTTTCAAGATCTGCCAAGGTTGGTAGGCCTGCAAAGGCACAGACAATCATGCTTCCTGCTGGTTTGAAAAGAGTAGTACTACTCCCAGAGCAGAGCTGAGAGGATCTGGAGTTGAGTTTCAGGGCTGTTGTATTGTCACAGCTGGGACCAAGGCCAGTGGGCCTGTCACCTGAGGCATGAGAGGGCATGGCTCCTTCTAGTTCCCTTGGTGGATAGTTCTGATGGCAAGACAAAGGCCAAATGGGGATGTAGCTGAGTATATAAGAGACCATTTCTGGATCTGGAGCCAGGACTATGCCTTAGGCCTGCCAAAGGGTGTGGCTCTGCCTTCTCAAGATGACCTGCTTAGGTTTTGGGATCCACTGGGGTTTTATAACCTCCTACCTGAATCCCAAAGTTCCAACAAAGGCAGTTTTGTTTGTGAATGGCTGAAAATGTTGCTATGGTGGAATACAAGTGGGAATCTCATATTCTGCTATCTTGCTGATATCCTTGGTGTTAAAAGTATGCAAAAATGGACAATCTATGGAGTCCAGTCAAAACTTACAGAGATAATCCACATTCAAGTAGTTTCTGAGTGTGCTTTTGTCAATTTTTGGCTTTGCCAAAAAGCAAGGTTCTGCTATAAGTTGCATGGCTATGGTAGCTAAAACACAGGTGGAAACCTCACCCCATAGACTTTCTTTCTGGCTAGGAAAGACAGGGAAAAGAGACCTTGTAGGTCAGAAGGTGAGGTGAAAAATATTAAAAAGAGGACAGAAAAAGTAAATCACTGTTTTTACCAAGGTTTTTTTTTTTTTTTTGGTAGTTCATTCTTGAATAAACTTTTCTCAAGTGGACACATGCCTTTGATCTATTTCCAAAGTCCTGAAAGAATTGTTTTTGTCAAATTTGTCCAGTTTTAGCGTTCGTTTTTGGAAAAAGGATTTGCTAAGCCCCTTACTCAGCCAATCCAGAAGTAACACCAACATTTAACAGTCAAAAGAAAAGGCACCTATTGGGATGGAAGTTAAAATAAAGATACCCATACTTGCCAACAAAAATGAAGAGAAGGTACTAAAAACAGTATTAACATATTACTATATTGAATTGTTTTGGAAAGAGAAAAATAGGCGATTTAAAAACTGGAACATAGGGAAAATGGGTGCCTGGAAGAATGTCATTATTCAACCTAAAGGAAGGAGAAGGCCCATCAAATCTAGTATTGTGTGCATGATTTTTAGGGTCTAAGCAATGAAAGCAATTGACATCAGGGAAATGCATTATTGGATATTTGTATCTTTATTCTTGTGATATCTTTGAGCTCTTTCAGATCTGTCGATTGCTTTTGTGCATCACCAGTTCCTGATTAAAAAGGGATAAATGGTGCAAATGAAAACTGCACATGTAAAAATTATGTATATTACTTCTGTCCATTTTCTTCATGTTCATTTCCCTTTAGCTTTTTAGTCATAAATGGTGGAAACGTAACACGAAATTGTGAACAATGAAAAATTGCCCTCAGAATAAATTGGTGTAAAATAGTAATTTGTGAAAGCACATTAAGAAAACTGTGGTTCTATAGTCTTGAATAGTGACTACAGGGAAAAGATTTGGAGTTGGAGAGATTCACTTTTTCTTTCATTTATTCAACAAATACTTACTGAGCTGTTACCAAGGGCCATGCATTGCTGGGGATACAGCAGAGGACAGTAGAGACAAACTCCCCTGTGTTTCTGAATTTAACATTCTAGTTGGGGGAGACAGGTTATAATCATGGTAAGTTGGTGAATTATATAATATACCAGAGGGTATCAGTTTTATGGCCAAACATTAAATAGGATATTGGGGACAAGAAGCAGTGTGAAGTTCTACAATTTTAAGTAGTATAGACATGGTAGACCCCACCAAGCAATAACTTGAAGGGTGGAGGACGCAAGCCATGTGAGCATCTAGGCAAAGAACATGCCAGGCCAAAGGAAAGGCAAGTGCAAAGAAAGAAGATTACTTGTCATGTTAAAAAACAAGGTAAGCGTGACAGTAGATTGAGCAAGGAGAAGAGTAGAGGAGACGAGGTCAGAGGACCAATAGATCAGGTTATGCAGCGCTCTGCAGGCTAACTCAAAGTCTGGTTTTTACTATACATGAGATAGGGAGCAATAGGATAGAGAAGTAACAAGATCTAATATTGATTCAAAAAGCTGATTACAAGATCTGTGTGTTGTTAGAAAAAGGATTAGGATGTTGAGTGATGAGTTGACATCATTTAAATGCCATTCTTTTAGTCTTCTGTTCACACAGATGTTATTGCTGATATTAGATCTACAGGATCGAGTCCCAGATTGTTAGCACGACATTCAAGGCTCATCTTGATAGGGCCCCTACAACCACTTTTCAGCCTCATCGCTTGTTTCTTAACTACCACTGCTCTCTTATCATCCCTATCTCACCACCCCACGTCTCAAATGTATTAAATGTGCTGGGCAGGCAAATAATACATTTTGATTTTGCTGTTTCTACCTACCTAGAATGCTTTTATTTGTCTCTGGAATTCCTATTTCTTCTGGTTAGCATAACACTTATCACATTTTATTACAACTGGTCATATTCCTATGTCTCTCCTTGAATCCTTAGCAACAATACTGACTACAAGCTCTATGTGAGTCCATTGCAATGAATACAATAGGAACAAATCTAATCATCTGATTCAAGTTAAGAAATGTTTACATTTAGGCTAAAACTAATTTCAGAGAAAAAGAAGGCAGTTTAAAGCAAAAACCTTTATTTCAAAGGATTTGTCATGGTGATAAACTGAAAAACTCTGTTGGGAGGTCGGTAAGGTACTAGGAAAGAAATGGGTATTGCAAAAACATAGGCTAAGAATGCCTTTTATTCAATATGCTTATTATTACTTGATATTACAGTATACATGTATTTGCATTTTTCTCTCTACCAGGATGAAATCTCCATTAGAGCAGAGACTTTGCCTTTTGCACTGCCATGCTTGCATTTCTTAAAATATCTAGGTGCTTGGTAAATATTTGTTAAAGGAATAAATAATCACTTTAAGTGAACTTTAAGTTTAGATATGAGCTTTTTCTTTATCATGAAGAATTGTTATTATTTTTTGCTGGTAAAAGGAGCTGTAATAAAGTTTTCAAGAGAAATTAACTCTTCGACTTGAGTTAATTCTTAGAGGAGTTATCTCAATCTGACAGAGTCTTACCTAGGGATTATTGGTAAAGATAATGATCAATGTCTTTAAGAACAGGTATATAAAAATTTCAAAAGTGTTCTTCAGGTTATTACTGTTTACAGTGATCCAAATTAAAAGCCAATACAATGGCTACTATTCACATTATATTAATAACTTATATTAATTATAATCATATAAGTAATAATATTAACTTTTAATTCCAAATAATGTTAACTTTTAACTCTAAGAAAACTAAAAAAATATAGCTCATAAGTAAGTTTCTGGTTAATATAACATGGGGAAAAATAGACTCTAGAGCCATGTGATGATGGGCAAGACCTTGAGTCTTTAGTTTTATTTCTCTGAAAGGATAAATATTGACCTCACAGTTTACTAGTATCTTTTCCTCATTCATCAATCTTTTATTATTATTTGTAGACTATAGATTGGAACCAGTTTCCCAGCTAACAGTTAATTTTCTGGTCCTGTGTGCTGAGTTTATTTGTACTTTTACCACAGCCTTGGCACTGTTGCAGCACAATGGAAATTCTGCGAGAGTCACTTTATCATGCTTCATACTTGATATGGTTTGGATCTGTGTCCCCATCCAAATCTCATGTCAAATTGTAATCCTTAATGTTGGAGGTGGGGCCTGGTGGGAGGTGATTGGATCATGAGGGTGGATATGCCTTTTAGTGCTGTTCTTGTGATAATAAGTGAGTTCTCATGAGATCTGGTTCTTTAAAGGTGTATGGAACCTCCCCTCTCTCTGTTTTCCTCCTGCTCCTGCCATGTGAAGTGCTGGCTCCCCACTTTTGCCTTATTCCATAATTGGAAGTTCCCAAAGGCCTCCCCAGAAGCAGAAGCTACTATGATTCCTGTATAGCCTATGGAACCATGATCCAATTAAATCTTTTTTAAAAATATAAATTACCCAGTCTCAGATATTTTTTATAGCAGTACAAGAATAGACTAATACAGAAAATTAGTACTGAGGAACAGGGCATTGCTATAAAGATACCTGAAAATGTGGAAGTGACTTCGGAATAGGGTAACAGGCAGAGGTTGGAAGAGTGTGGAAGGATCAGAAGAAGACAGGGAGATCAGGGAAAGTTTGGAATTTCCTAGAGACTAGTTGAATGGTTGTGATCAAAATGCTGATAATGATATAGACAGTGAAGTCAAAGTTGAAGAGGTCTCATGGAAATAAGGAACTTATTGGGAACTGGAGCAAAGATCGTGCATGTTATGTTTTAGCAGCAAAGAACTTGGAAACATTGTGCCCCTGCCCTAGGGATCTGTGGAACTTTGAACTTGAGAGTGGAACAAATTTCTAAGAGGCAAAGCATTCAAGAAGCAGCCTGGCTGCTTCTAACAGCCTATGCTAATATGCATGAGCAAAGAAATTACTTAAAACTGGAATTTACATTTAAAGGAGAAGCAGAGCATAAATGTTTAAAAACTTTGTGGCCTGGCCCTGTGGTAAAAATGAAAAACCAATTTTCAGGTGAGGAATTCAAGCAGGTTGCAGAAATTGGCAGAAGTAAAGAGGAGCCAAGTGCTAATAGCCGAGAAAAAAGGGCAAGGGGCCTTGAAGGCATTTCAGAGACTTTTGAGGCAGCCCCTCCCATCACAGGCCCAGAGGCCTAGGAGGGAAAAATGCTTTCATGGTCCAGGCACAGAGCCCTTCTGCCCTGCACAGCCTTGGGACACTTCTTCCTGCACCCCAACCATTCCAGCTCTGGCCATGGCTAAAATGGGTCCAGGTATAAAATGGGTCCTGGACCACTGTTTCAGAGGGTTCAACCAGGGGCCTTTGTGGCTTCCATGTGTTGTTAACCCTGCAAGTACACAGAATGCAAGAGTTGAAGATTGGGAGCCTCTTCCTAAATTTCAGAGGATGTATGAAAAAGCCTGGATGTCCAGGCAGAAGCCTACTGCAGGGACAGGGCCCTCATGCAAAACCTCTACTAGGACAGTGTAGAGGAAAAATGTGAAGCTAGAAGCCCCACACAGACTCCCCACACGGATCTCACAAGTAAATTCTTGTGAGATCTGGTAATTTAAAAGTGTGTGGCACCTCCCCTTTCTCTATCTTTCTCCTGCTCCTGCCATGTGAAGTGCTGACTCCCCTCTTTTGCCTTTGCCATAATTGGAAGCTCCTTGAGGCCTCCCCAGAAGCAGAAGCTGCTATGCTTTCTGTATAGTCTGCAAAACCATGAGCTAATTAAACTTCTTTTCTTTATAAATTACCCAGTCTCAGGTATTTCTTTATAGCAGTATGAGAATGGACTAACACTATACACACACACACACACACACACACACACACACACACACACACATATGCACATATATATATAGTATTGAAGTGAAATGAAAAAATATATATGTGCATGTATATAATACATAGATATGGATGATATATGCGTGTGTGTGTATTTGTGTGTGTGTGTGTATATATATATACACACACACATATATATGAATTCCAACAGATAATCCCAGGATACTTAAGGAAAAGGACAATTACAAGACCTTCGTGAGGAGTGTGTTCTTTTGATTCTGCCACAGGAGTAGACTTTTATTATTTTGCCTACCACATGCCTTATCAGTCTTTTGAGAACAATGTTCTGATTTTGCTTTGGGAGGATAGTCCTTCCTTTTCTGGTCCACATGCATAAGGTAAACAAGGCTGACTTTATCCCCCTCCCCTGCCCATACCATCCCCTCCACCCAGATTCCAGATGTGTAGGCCTTAACTGAACTATGCTGTCAATGCATACAGCACCCCCAGCCACAGAAACAGGTTCAGGAGTTGAGAAGTGATCCATCTCAGGCTATTCACTGTCACCATGACTCAGTTCTCTGACTCCTGTCAGCACTCTCTGGGAAGTGCTGGAACAGATGCTGGGGCATTGATAACCTGAAGCTATTTCAGGAGTCACCAGGAAGAACCCATAATGTGTCCTACCCAGAGGAACTGGAGAGAAAAGTGGAACCTTGTGACACCACTTGGACTCTGAATCATGACTTAGGTAAAGCCAGGTCTAATCCTGGATATTTTACCTTACATGAGCACCCACTTCCCTTTTTCTTAGCTGGTTTGAATCAGGTTTTCTTCCCCTAGCAACTGACAGCATTTTAACTGATGCAGACACTAACCAGTTTCACGACTGTGGACCCATCAGATTATCTGCCCATATTTCCACTAAATAAAAATAATAATTTCTGTCCAAAAGTAGTAAAGGCTGTAGAAAAGTATTTGAATAGACTATTAATTTACATATACATTAAAACTGATACCTGATTTTTCTGGCTACCAAACACTTCTTGAACATAGTCGTCCCTCAGTATCCATGAAGGACTGGTTCTGGGAACCCCCTTACATATCAAAATTCACAGATGCTCAAGTCCCACAGTTGGCCCTGCAGACATAGAGATATGGAGGGATGACTGTATTTCATTTTCCTGATGCATTGTTTGCTGTTCTCATATGCCTGAAATAGCCATCCACATGCTATCATTTATCTGTATTCAACTCTATGTTAGAAACTTTTAGAGCTAGCTGGGGACATATAAAAAATGAATATTGTCACCTTCAACAGCTTTAAGTGAAGATTAACACTTGGAGGTTTATGTAAGAAAAGCAATTGCTAGTTGGAAGATAAATTAAGAACTAAAAAAATGTTCATTGGAAGATAAAAGTTGCCTTTTTGAAAAAAAGAGATTTCACGTCATGCACTCATTACATATTATCTCATTTATTTATTGTCAAATGTATAACAAGTGTATGTGATCTCTACTTTATAGATAAGGAAATTAAGGTGATGAGGGTTTGAATAATGTTCTATAGCTCATTTGTGATTGCATAAGAATTCAAACCTTTTGTCTAAGCCTAGAATCTTCGCTTTTTATAACTTTTGCCTTGAAGGATAAGGAAGATGTGGGAATTCAGAGGAAGTGTAAAGGGAAGTCTGGAAGAAGTGACCTGTGGATCTTTCCTAAGCTCCAGGTCTTAATCAGCACTGGTGTAGTCTGGGTAGCCTCTACACCACTTACAACCAGTCCTGATGTAAGACAGGTGAATTGGCCGGGCACGGTGGCTCACGCCTGTAATCCCAGCAATTTGGGGGGCCAAGGCGGGCGGATCACGAGGTCAAGAGATCAAGACTATCCTGGCCAACATGGTGAAACCCCGTCTCTATTAAAAATATTTAAAAAATTAGCTGGGCATGGTGGCGGGCACCTGTAGTCCCAGCTACTTGGGAGGCTGAGGTAGGAGAATCGCTTGAACCCGGGAGGCAGAGGTTGCAGTGAGCCGAGATCATGCCATTGCACTCCAGCCTGGGTGACAGAGTGAGACACTGTCTCAAAAAAAAAAAAAAGGTGAATTGCACGCCCAGTGAGAGGGGGATATGAACGACTGTATTACTCACTGAACATTTGAGACTATTCATAGTACAAGCACGTTTGCAATTTACAGGGTGCCCAGAGCTCCAATGAAGTGTCCAAATCTAAATAATGTGAATGCTCTGAAGAGCTCAGAATGGAGAAATGTGCATCCCTTCCATTTTATCTTACTAATATTATCAGGAAAGCCATTTAAATTCATATGCAACCTGAAATACATACAGTTTACACCTGAAGTCTTTTACTGTGGTTTTATATTTGAAGTTTACTTTTCCCATTGCAGATACAAAAAAAAAAAAAAAACAATCGTACAAGGTTTTACAGATTCAACTGTCATATAAAAGCCAACTTTAGAGTGGCATACCTGTTAATTGCCATGCTTCTCTACTGTGATTAATTTAGAGAGGCTGTAGTTCCTAAATATAACATATTGAATGCTGTGGTTTCAGGAATAAGATTTATAGGAGGTAGAGTTAAGATGAGCACATATGAAGAGAAAAGAGTTAACATTTAAAGACTTATGACCTGTCAAGCACAAAGCTTAGTTGGCAAACATTATATCAGTAGATTCTCGTAACAATCTTCTGAAATAACAGTTTTTATCTTCATCTCACAGATGAGGCTCAGAGGGGTAAGCAATCTTCGCAAAATTACAATTTATACAGAAAGGCTAGCATATTTTTAATACTTTACATGTGCTAGGTGCCCTGCTAAGTGCATTGCGGGGTCTGATATAATCCTCAGTACACTGATATAATCCTCTCCTTGCAAATAGGAAGCCAGGCTGCAAATAGGAACCCAGATAAAAAACTGCTCAAGATATCACAGGGATAACATTAGGCGGTATGCAATTAAGAAGTTGGCTTTTATATAAAGGTTGCATTTGTAAAACCTTATATGCTTCTTTTTTTGTATCTGCAATGGGAAAAGTAAGCTTCAAATATAGAAACTAGCTTAGAGGACTTCAGGTGTAAATTGTCGGAATTTGAACCCAGCACTGGTGGACTCAACAATGTCAGTCAGGGTACTCTATTTGTCCCAACATCTCCACTTTTTAAAGGCCCTTTTGCAAAATCATGAAGTGAAATTCATAGATAATATAACCAGTTACACATATGATTTCAAGAAAAGCCAACAGAAAGACCTGAATGTAGTATATAAAATAAAGTTTTAATAAAACAAAATCTTTAATCCAATACATAATATATGCTACTGGATTATAAATATTTTACAATGTACACAGACATTTTTTATTATTATAAATATTTTATCTGTGATTACTGACATATGAATATTCTAGAAGGCTTAACACATTGTCAGATGTTTCCAGGATCACAGGCTCACCAGAATATGACAGCTACAAACACAGATGTATCTAAGTGTATTATCTTGGCAACTCAAATATCACAAAGTCATTACTGTTGGTGATTTTCTCAGTGGGGAACAAACCATAGTAACATTCTAAAAATAACAAAATATTTTCTCATTTTGCATGGTAGCTGCATTCCTGGACAATTAAGTTTATTTTAGTACCATGAAAATTACAATCATGCGTGTGCGTGTGTGTGTGTGTAATAATTAAAAGCATTTGTTAAAAAGTACAGAGTAGAAACTTTGAAAATGATATGGAGTGAGAAACAGTTTTTTTATGTGAGGGGCTGTCCCTGGCAATGCAGAACACACAGCAACCTGATTTCCACACATAAAATATTGATCACTATGCCCAATTTGGGAGATAAACGAAAATGTTCACTATACCTTTCTAAAACGCATTTTGGAGAGTTGTCCCCTTTTGAGAATCACTGTCATCAAGTTATCAAATACTGAATCTATCTGACTCCCTCATGAATGCAAAACCATAACAGGTGAGAGATGAAGAGATTGAAGAGTAGGCAGACTTCTCCTTAACTGAGCCCGTATTTCTTAAATATCAATCATTTCTTTGTCATATTTAGGATATTTCCCTTATATGCAAAACACTGATATTTAGTATTTCTCTTTTAACTGATTCACTTTTTACTATAAAATTTTCACTTTAAAAATGAACATCTTGGGGGAGGGGGGAAGGATAGCATTAGGAGATACACCTAATGCTAAATGATGAGTTAATGGGTGCAGCACACCAACATGGCACATGTATACATATGCAACAAACCTGCACATTGTGCACATGTACTCTAAAACTTAAAGTATAATAATAATAAAATTTTTAAAAATGAACATCAATTACTATCTTAAATGGAAAATAAGAATCACTTGCCATCAGTGAAATATAAACTTGAAAATAATGTAATGAATAAAGCAAACACAAAACAACAAATAGAAGATGATGTTAGATTCTGTTGCCAGTTGAAGAGTCTCAGCCTGATGTCTATTCTTTTTTGTCTAATCACTGCATTAAGCCTAAATTGTCTCCCCAGAACAGCAGCGACCCAGTTCTTTGTCTGGTTTCCAGAAGAACGGAGGGAAAATTCATTTTTTTATACTTCATGACAAGTCAGCTGCCATTATTCTCATCCGTTCAGGATAAAGACAGTGTTTGGTTTTGTTTAAGAATAAAATACATTCTTTTCTCTTGAGTGTATGAATCCCCTCTATAAACATTTATTCTTTTTATAACAATAAAATATTGTGACATATTTGTTACTGAGCAGTATTCTAGACGTTTAAAATATACTATTTCTAGTATTTTGTGCAATACTCCAAGGTATGCCTCAAAGCTCCCATTTTACAGATGAGAAAATTAACATGCAGTGCATTTGCATTTGCCTAATTTCCCCAAAGTCTTACAGCTGGTTTGTGGCAATGCCAGGATTCCAACTCAGGGCTAATTACAAAGCTCAGAGAACTCTTACTATTCCTTATGTAAATTTACCATGGAAATAAAAGCCATAGTAACATAGACTTGCCTGCCTGTATGGAGATAAGTACTTAAGGTGATTTAAATTTCTCTCTGACTAAATAGAAATGTGTTAGCCTTAACCTAGTGGTATATTAATATAATCCAAAGAGTTTTATTTTAAGTCTCTTCCTGTTACTTAAGAGAAATGTAACTAATCACATTCACCCAATGTGAAAGCTCTATTGTTTATCAGTTTCTCTAAAATGTTTCACAATGCTGGTTCAAAAGGGATCTGAAATCTAGTAGCAAATGAATAAAAACAGATGTTGGATGCTCTGGAAGTTGGCGCCATCCCTCAACATCAGTCTTTATGACAGTTGCTGGTACTGCTGGGGACTGGATGAGGCAGATGTTAAAATCAGGGAATACCGAAGGCACAGGTGGTTTAACAGCCTTAATTCTCTCCTGTCATGCTCTACTGCATAGGCTGGTTCCCCTGAAATTGCAATGTGCTTTCAGCCTCTCACTCTAACCAGGTCCTGCACACTGCTTTGGAACACCTTCATTTCAAACCTCCGTTTTTTTTCCAAATATCTGATCATTCAAACCTTCCTTTCTCAATCTAATTACATCAACTTGCCTCCTACTTCACTGAGAAAATACAAGGCACAACTCCCACATCTTACCTGCATCTGCATCTGTATTTTCCTCATTCCCTTCTGACACCACAGACAATGCATCCTTCTCTAAATAAAGCTAACCTTCTTGCATTGTGGATTGAATTCCACTCTCAGGAACCTTGCTGCACTGATTAGACCCCACTATCCTTATATACCTTCAATTCTTTCCTCTCTTCCAGGTTGTTTCCATCATTTATACACGCCAAAGTCCCTCTTCCCTCTGCAGACTCTGTTATCTTTCTGGGTTATTCCATCAGCCACATGGCTTTAATTATCATGTCTTTACTAACTATGGTAAGTTTCTATTTTATTTATTTATTTATTTATTTATTTATTTATTTATTTATTATACTTTAAGTTCTGGGATACACGTGCAGAACATGCAGGTTTGTTACATAGGTATACACATGCCATGGTGGTTTGCTGCACCCATCAACCCGTCATCTACATTAGGTATTTCTCCTAATGCTATCCCTCCCCTAGCCCCCAACCCCTTACAGGCCCCAGTGTGTGATGTTCCCCTCCCTGTGTCCATGTGTTCTCATGTTCAACTTCCACTTTTCAGCGAGGACATGCGGTGTTTGGTTTTCTGTTCTTGTGTTAGTTTGCTGAGAATGATGGTTTCCAATTTCACCCATGTCTCTGCAAAGGACATGAACTCATCCTTTTTTATGGCTGAATAGAACCCCATGGTGTATATGTGCCACATTTTCTTTATCTAGTCCATCACTGATGGGAATTTGGGTTGGTTCCAAGTCTTTGCTACTGTGAACAGTGCTGCAATAAACATATGTGTGCATGTGTCTTCAAGACCAGAACTTTCTTAACTTCAGACTCACACATCCAACCATCAGCAGGATATCACCAATTAGGGTTCCACCAGTGCCTCGTCCGCTTTCTCTTCTGAGTGTTGCTCATCCGGGTGTGGCCAACTTCACAATGTCTGAAGCAGGACCTGGAGGATCAACCTCAACTTCTTCCATCCCTCTGCTCACCATCCGCAGACAGTTATCAACCTGCAGTGACTCCTAATGTCTCTCAAATGGCCCCTGTCTAGACATCTCCACTGTCACTACCTTAGCTTAAGGCCCATTGTCTTAGTCTACTTTTTGCAGCAATAATAGAATGCCTGAGACTGGGTAAGTTTTAATAAAGAGGAATTTATTTGGCTTATGGTTCTTGAGACTGGGAAGTCTAAGAGCATCCTGCTGGCATCTGACAGAGGCTTTTGTACTGCATCAACATCGCAGAAAGGCAAGCAAGCATGTGAGACAGAGAGAATGGAGGTTTGAACTTACTGCTTTTGTTAAAAACTCGCTACTATGATGACTAACTCACTCTCAAGATAACAATATTAATCAATTCATGAGGCAGAGCCCTCATCACCTAATTACCTCTTAAAGGTCTTACCCCTTAGTACTGTCACAGTAACAATTAGATTTCAAAATGAAGTTTTGGAGGGAACATTCAAACCATGGCACCCATCATCTCTCCTCATGCCTGTATTACTGCGGTAACTCTCTTGGGCTCCCTTCAGCCAATCTCATTCTCTCTATTCTATTATCTGCAATGCCATCAGAGTGGTCAGTAGAGAAAACTAACCTGAAAATGTTCTTGCTCTGCTTACAACCTCCAAGATAAAAAACTAGTTACTAAGCGTGACGCAGAAGTCTTTTTTTAAAACAAAAAAATTATTTTAAGTTCAGGAGTACATGTGCAGGTCTGTTATATAGATAAACTTGTGTTATAGGGGTTTATTGTATAGATTATTTTGTCACCCAGGTACTAAGCCTAGCACCCATTAGTTATTTTGCCTGATCTTCTCTCTCATCCTAACCTCCACCGTCCAATAGGCCCTAGTGTGTGTTGTCCCCCTGTTTGTGTCCATGTGTTCTCATCGTTTAGCTCCCACTTGTAAGTGAGAACATGCAGTATTTCGGTTTTCTGTTTCTGCATTAGTTTGCTAAGGATAATGGCCTTCAGCTCCATCCAAGTTCCCACAAAGGACATGATCTCATTCTCTTTTGTGGCTGCATGGTATTCCATGGTGCATATATCCCACATTTTCTTTATCCAGTCTCCCACTGATGGGCATTTAGGTTGATTCTATGTCTTTGCTATTATGAACAGTGCTGCAGTGAACATACACATGCATGTGCCTTTATGATAGAATAATTTGTATTCCTTTCGATATCTACCCAGTAATGGGATTGCTAGGTTGAATGGTAGTTCTGTTTTTAGTTCTTTCAGGAATCACCACAATGTTTTCCACATTGGCTGAACTAATTTACACTCCCACCAACAGTGTTTAACTGTTCCTTTTTCTCCACAACCTAGCCAGCATCTGTATTTTTTGAGTTTTTTTTATCATAGCCATTGTGACTGGTGTGAGATGGTGTCTCTTTGTGGTTTTGATTTGCATTTCTCTGATGATCAGTGATGTTGAGATTTTTTCATATGCTTGCTGGCTGTATGTATGTCTTCTTTTTAAAAGTGTCTGCTTATGTCTCTTGCCTACTTTTTAATGGGTTCTTTTCTTCTTCTAAATTTGTTTAGGTTCCTAATAGATGCTGGATATTAGACCTTTCTTCATATGCGTAGTTTGTGAATATTTTCTCACATTCTGTAGGTTGTCTGTTTATTTTGTTGATAGTTTCTTTTGCTGTGAAGAAACCCTTTAGTTTAATTAGATCACATTTCTCAATTTTGTTGTGATTGCTTTTGCCTGTTCCTATGTCCAGAATGGTATTGCCTAAGTTGTCTTCCAGGGTTTTTATACTTTTGGGTTTTACATTTAAGTCTTTACTCCATATTGAGTTGATTTTTGTATATGGTATAAGGTAGGGATCCAGTTTTAATCTTCTGCATATGGATAGCCATTTATCCCTGCACCATTTATTGAATAGGGAGTTCTTTCCCCATTGCTTGTTTTTGTTAGCTTTATCGAAGATCAGATAGTTATAGATGTGTGGCCTTATTTCTGTGCTCTCTCTTCTGTTCCATCAGTCTATGTGTCTGTTTTTGTATTACTACCGTGCTGTTTTTGTTACTGTAGCCCTATAGTATAGTTTGAAGTTGGGTAGCATGATGCCTTCGCTTCATTCTTTTTGCTTAGGATCTCCTTGGTTATTTGGGCTCTCTTTTGGTTCTATATGAATTTTATAATGGTTTTTTCTAGTTCTGTAGAGAATTTCAGTAGCTTAATAAGAATAGCATTGAATTTATATATTTCTTTGTGCAGTATGGGCACTTTAATGATATTGATTCTTCCTATTCATGAGCATGGAATTTTTTTTTCATTTGTTTGTGTCAGCTTTGATTTCTTGGATCAGTGTTTTGCAGTTTTCCTTGTAGAGACCTTTCAGCTCCCTGGTTAGCGGTATTCCTTGATATTTTATTCTTTTTGTGGCAACTGTGAATGGGATTTCATTTCTGATTTGGCTCTTGGCTTGGATACTATTAATGTACAGGAATGCTACTGATGCCAGAGTTAAATCTTAGCTGAATCATAAGTCTGTGACATAAGAAAGCTGCTTCACCTCTTTGTGTCTCAGTCTTTTCAGCTTAAAATAGAGATAATAATAAACTCCGTATCCAAGATTGTTTTATAGATTATGGTAATACAGGGAAAATATTCAGCAAGTGTCTGTAACCTATTAAGTGCTTAATAAGCATTAGTTATTATTATTGTTTCATAATGTAGCATGAGATTCTTCTTAGTGCTCATCTCTAAGCCTGGTTTTTGTCTTATATTGTCATCATGAGCTCCTATATGTCAAGAAAAAGAAAATATTTTCCTCTCCCTAAAACATCACCATATATCTGTCTATCTATTCATTTTGGTGTGCCAGGAATTCCTTAAAAGACTATGAATGAATAAGTCATTTTTTGTTGTATGTAAAAAAAGACAAAAGTGCAATTTTCTTATATGGATATGTTGCATAGTGGTGAAGTCTGGGCTTTTAGTGTAAACATCATTCAAATAATGTAAATTGTACCCACTAGGCAATTTCTCATCTTTCATCCCCCTTATAACTTCCCACCCTTCTGAGTCTCCACTGTCTTTTATTCCATACTCTATGTCCATGTGTACACATAATTCAGCTCCCATTTATAAGTGAGAACATGTGGTATTTGACTTAGTGTTTCTGAGTTATTTCACCTAGGATAATGGCCTCCAGTTCTATCTATGTTGCTGCAAAAGACATGATTTCATTCTTTTTTTATGGCTGAGTAGTATTCCATATATAAAAATATATATCCATTCATCCATTGATGGACACTCAGGTTGATTCCACATCTTTATATCCTTGCTATTGTGAATAGTGTTATAATAAACATATAAGTGCTGGTATCTTTTTTATATAATGGTTTATTTTCTTTTGGGTAGATACCTAGTAGTGGGATTGCTAGATCAAATGCCAGTCCTATTTTTAGTTCTTTGAAAAATCATCATACTGTTTTTCATAGAGCTTGTACTAATCTACATTAGTACCAACAGTGTATCAGCATTCCCTTTTCTATGCATCCTGCCAACATCTGTTATTTTTTCATCTTTTTCATAGTAGCCATTTTGGCTGATGTGAGACAGTATCTTATTGTGGTTTTGATTTACATTTCTCTGATGATTAAGTATGTTGAGCATTTTTTCATATGCTTCTTGGCCATCTGTATGTCTTCTTCTGAAAAATGTCTATTCATGTCCTCTGCCCACTTTTTAATAGAGTTTTTAGTTGTTGTGGATGATGTTGCCAAAGAAATCTTAAGCAAAAAGAACAAATCTGGAGGCATCACATTTCCTGACTTCGAATTATAGTTCAAAGCTATAGTAACCAAAACATGGTACTTGTGAATACAGCTAACTGATGCTTGACAAAGATGGCAAAAACATACACCAAGGAAAGGACACTCTTTCCAATAAATTGTGCTGAGAAAATTGAATTGTCATATGCAGAAGAATGAAACTGAACCCCTATCTGTCATCATATACAATAATCAACTCTAGATAAATTAAAGACTTAGCCAAAAATACTAAAAGAAAACCTAGGGAAAAGTCTTCTGAATGTTAATCTAGGCAAAACATTTTTAAACTGAGACCCGAAAGACAAATGCAACAATAACAAAAAAATAGATAAATGGGACATAAACTACAAAGCTTCTGAAAAGCAAAAGAAATTACAATAAAGTAAACAGATAACCTATAGAATAGTAGAAAATACTTGCAGACTATGCATCTGACAAGGTATGAATATGAATATCCAGTATCTACAAAAATTATGACTTATACTCTCTAGTGACTCCCAGAATAACAGAGGTAGGAAGCCACATATTCAAGTAGCATATAACAGTATGAAATTTGCTGCAATTTAGGTGCTCCATATGACAATTTCATATTCATTCTTCAAAAGGGGTAAATGGGAATATCACCTCCTATCTGAAGTCTTATTTGATTTTCCCATGAGAAAATATTTTTCTGTTTTCAGCTGTAACCATTTTCTTTTTTTTTCTTTTTTTTATTATTATTATACTTTAAGTTTTAGGGTACATATGCACAATGTGCAGGTTAGTTACATATGTATACATGTGCCATGCTGGTGTGCTGCACCCATAACTCTTCTTATCTTTTCACTGTGACCACAATATTTTGTAATTACTCATATTAAATAAAGGGCCATTTGAAGACTGAGCACTAGTGTTTTGTTGGCTCATTTGTTTTTTTACCCTTTTGTAGGGCTTTAAGATTTTGGACAGTGCCAGGAATACAGGAGACTGTCAGATGCTGGTTGACAGAGGAGGAGAGAAAGAGAAGGATGAATGGAGAGATGGTTAGGGGAAGGAAGGGAGGGGATGGTTGGCTGGATAAATGACTCCAGGGCAAACACAGGGGAAGAAAACATAAATTCTGATTTCAGGATAGGGAAGTCTATACATGGTGTGGGAAGGCTGGTGGTGGGAAATGCATTCATTCTAGGCAGAGAAAAAGCACCAATTAAAGCACAGAGGCATTGGGGTTGAATGATGATATATCAACTGAGTGGTGAGTAGATCAGTGCAAACAAAGTTGGGACTGGAAGCTGGAGGGGAAAGGCAGAGTGAAAAATAAAATAGGTTTCAGACTATAATGGACCTTGGAAACCAACATAATGAATTTGGTTCTTCAAACCAGAGCAGTTCCTCAATGGGTGAACTTGCTTGTCTTTCTACAATGGTTAACCATTATTGAAGACATTATTTTTTTTTACTTTCAGCTGAGTGTCAAGTACTTGGTTAAAACTGAAAGCAGGAAGACAGCTTCAGTGGTTTTTCCAGAGGGCCTAAATCACAGAGTTTTGGAATCTCTCAATTTAAAAGGAAATTAAAATCGCTTCAATACTCATTCAGGCTGAAACTACTTTTAGAATTTCCGAGAAGAACAATTGAAAACACAAATCTGTCTCCTAACAATGCTCTGGCTTTGGGATTCTTTCTGTCTTCTTTTCTGTTGAATGAGACAAAATTGAAGGAATAATAATACCTGACATGCCCTTACATTACATTTGTAGAGCACTCTTACAAAAATGATCTCATATGATCTTCATAAAAACCCTGTAAGCTAAGCACTATTATCTTCATTCAGCAGCAAGCAAATAGGCCAGAAATAGCAAGGCAGGCAATTCTTGATTTTCTCACCTCTCTTTTTCCTTAACCTTCCCAGCTGGGTAAGGTCTGAGGCTCTCTGCAAGTAGATAAAGGCCCCCTCAGATGCAGAAGTCAATCCCTAAAGAGGCAGAAGGTTGAGGGGCTATGTAACGGGTTGAAAATCTGCTATGTTGAACACTTTCCATGATTATGATTATCTAATCCCATCACCACTCCTGGACTTAAATATAATTGTGCCTACTTTGTAGAAAAGGACAAACAAAGCTCAGAAAGGTTAATAAATTTGTTTATGTTAGCCCAGCTGCAAAATAGTAGGACCAGATTTCATCTCTATTTGTGGCTTCCAGCACATACTCCCTTTCATCACCTCACACTGAGATGATGTTAGATTGTGGCCTCAGCCTGCAGACTGCCATGTTTTACCACTGATCAGCCTTATGACCTTGATACTGGCTTTATAATTTTGAGAAACTGTGCTCCAAGTTCTCATATTTAAAATGAAGATTCTATTAGCACTTCCCTCTAAGAGTTTCTCTATAGATAAAAATATGACAACACATAAAGTGCCTAACCAGTTCCTATTCCCAACACACTAGGTAAGTGTCGTCTATAGTTATCAAGTATCTTATGAGTCTTAGAATTAATTCCCTTCCCCAGACCCACATCTGATCTCCTGACGCAGAAACAATTTGTTTCTCTTGTGCTAGGTCACAGTTGTCAAACAGACTTGACACTAGAATCTCAGAATGAATCAACTGGAAGCCCAGTTGGTTTCTAACCAGGTTTTCCTACAACTCTCATTGTATCAGCCTAATCTGAAGGCCAGAATTTACCACTTGGATTTTTTTTTTGCTTGTCCTCCAGTCCCCAGAACCCTAGCTCATTGGATTAGAGCTCAACTAGCTAAAAACTCAACTAGCATCCCTTACACAGAATGATGTCCTAATGTCCTGTCCCTAGCCTGCTGGCCAGTGTTCCTCTTCCTTTACATATCCTTGGAAGAATAAGTCCTGCCCTGTGCAGCATTTACATTACTGAAGATTGAACCTGTTCTTTCCTGGCTTGCTCCTCTTCTCTGTTGGGATTTTACATCGAACATTTACTATATGTCAAGAAGTAGAAGATGTCACAGAAAAATAACTTCAATCAACCAAACATGGTTGATGTCCTTAGAGGGAGTAGCCAGACTTTAAGTAGTCAATTACACAAATAATTATTTGATTATAGTTGAGAAAATTGATTAGAGGAAAGATAGAGGATGCTTTGAAAAAATATAACCAGAAGACTCCACCTACTCCATCTACTCTGAGGGTTCAGAGAAGGATTCTTGAGGAACTGAAAACATTAGTGATCCATGACTCTCAAGGATGTAGTTTTGCTTATTCCCATATTATATATTCAGGTATAGTATATGTATGTGTGTATACATGTGTATATATATGTGTGTATATATACATATATATACACACACACACATACACACACATATATAATTCCAATTATATACTGCTGTAATGTGGTTTGAAAAGAGTGGAGGAAAGAGTTAACCATTTCTCAACGCTGTGATACATTTCTCAAAGCTGTGATACATTTTCCAATCTACACCAGTGATTTTTATAACATGCTTACAAGAAATTTTATTGAGTATACATCTGACACTTTGCTAAACACATTGCATTAATCTTATCCTCTGTTTGATTAAAGTCATGAGTAATAAGCACACATCATTTTCAGGCACTTTTCTTGGTTCTCAATAAACAATTGCTTTAAGACACAGTCTCTGCCTTAAAAACACTTAAGAGTGGACTCATCCTCACCACAAATTTGAATTGTGTATCAGTCTAGGTGGGGTAGGATGTGGTGTTTTAATGTATTGGTTTCCCATACCTTCATCACAAATGCACAAAATGAGCAGCTTAAAAGTCACCTATTTATTAGTTCATAGCTTATTAGCTCATAGATCAGAAATATTCATGAGCCTTAGTTCTCTCTGTGTGGTCTCACAAGGCTTAAATAGAAGTGTCCAGCAGGCAGGGCGCCTGTCTGGAGTTTTTGGGAAAGAATTCACTTCCAAGCTCATTTGAGTTGTTGGCTGATGACAACTTCTTGCTGACTGTTTGGGGGCACTCTCTGCTCCTAGAAGCCATTCTCAGGTCTTTCTGTATGATCCCTCCCATCTCAGCAGCAAAAATCTCCCTTGCATTGAATGCCCCTCACACTTGAAAACTAATTTCTTCTGCCACCAGCCAGAGACAATTCTCTTAAAGGACTCATGCAGTTAGATTAGGCCCACCCAGGTAATCTCCTTATCAGTTACTTATAGTCTTAATTACATCTGCAAAATCCCTTTTGCCATGTAAAGGACTGGGAGTAACACCAGGGAGTAAACGTAATGAAACCACCTCGAATTTTTCCTACCGTGTGTGACAAACAGCCCTGCAATTTCAGTGGTTGAAAAAATAGAGGCTAATTTTTTGCTTATGAACAAAGTTCATAATGGATTGGCTCTAACCCTGTTCTGCAATGCCCTCCCTCTAAAAAGCAGACTGATAGAACAGCCACTGTCTAGAACATCACCAGATGCACAGCAGTGGGACACAGAGTGAGAAGATGGATCACATGTCAGCCTTTAACACTCTGCCCAGAAGGAATCTATATGGCCTGATCACATTCCATTCACCAAAGAAAGTTACATGGCCAGAATTACTTCCGAGAAGCCAAGGATGTACAGTCCTACCATCTGCCTGGAAAAAGAGGGACCCAGAAATATTTGGGAGACACAATAAGCTACATAGTTCCTCTTTTCATTGCCAAATATTTGGTTCACTTTCCATCTAGCATACAAAATATACTCACCCTTCCTTCCCTCCAAGGATGCAACCCCAGAATCCCATTTAGTTGCACATCAAATCAAACTTCAGAGTTTAGGGCTATGCAGGAGTCTCTCCATGAAGGAGTAAGCATGATATTCTCTGTAGCAGGTCTAAAGACACCCTTAGTGTTGTTGTCCTCATTTGCCAGAGAAGCCTCATTTGGCTTCAAAAAACTAAGTCACATGATCTAAGTCAAGCAACCAATAAGTGATGTCACTTATTGAATGTCACTTTTTGAAGTGATTTCACCTATTAAATGCCAGGATTTCAATATAGGTCTCTCTCTTCACAACAACCTCATTCCTTTACTCCCAATTGATAGAAGAGGAAGTGATATGGGGGATGCAGCTTGCCTTCTAAGATCATTAGTCCAGGTGGGAGCCAAACACATAAAAAAAAAATCCATCCCACTTTGTGGTCAAAACTGCAATAGACCTCAGCAGAGTGCTGTGAGGGTGACAGGAACATCAGGGGACATCATGCCCCTCCTACAGGTTGGGGGTGAGAGAGGGTGATTGAACACATTCCTGAATAATGAGAAGTTTCCCAGGTAGGCAAGAGAAAAGAAGGAATTCCAGAAATGAGAAAGGGAATGGCATGTACAAAGAACAAGAGGAAGGAGTGGGTGGTGATCATTGGGAAGTCTGGATTCATGTATGATGAGACAGCTTGAAATGGGTGTTGGCTAGTAATAGCTGTACAGGGCTGTGTGTGCTTTGCTGAGGAATCTAGACTTTATCTTGTGGCAGTCACAGAATTTAGGAAAGATACTCTCTTAATCCAGAACTTCCAGGAAGGAGATGTCAAAATTCGATTACACATGCCATCATCTAATTAGGAAGAATGCCTATGAGATAAAAATGGGGAGGGAACCATGGAAAGCAGAGAGAGTGTCACACCTAGTGGATGAAGGATGGAGAGAAGGTTGGGTGGAAGTGTTCTGGAGTTCTAAAGTCAACCAAAAATGTCTCAAAGTGAGAAATTATGAAATAATAGAATAGGCATATTTAAAAATGAGTAACTATTAGAAAAAATGCAAAGAAAGTTCAAGAAATTAAAAGTGCTTAACTATGTGGAGCTGGATGGGGGTGGAAAGTGTGGGGCAGTGAGTTCTTGCTCACTACTACCCATGGTGTGTGTGTATATATAATTAAAAACTGTTATTTTTCTAACCTGCAAAGAAGAGGGTGGATTTGAGGTGTTTTGTACATGAGGCAGCCTCTGAATGAGACACCTAGCCATTTCTCCTTGGGCCATTTTCCATTTCCCAGAGCCGCTTGGAGCTTTATGAACTATGTAAAAGAACGTGTTTGATGGAAACTTTCCGGCCATGCCTATTAACCACTGACCTTTCTTCTCGATGAATCCTCACCTGTTTCAGCCTCTGTGCTGTTTGGGGAAGAAGAGAAAGCACCTGAAGTGGCTTTCAAAGGAAGGATAAGAAACCTGTACTAAAACTGGCACTGGGGGAGATTGCGTGGGTCTCAACAATGTGTACTGAAGCAAATGAGCTGGTCCCCTGAGAGATAAATAAGGGAGTTTTTAGGAGAATTGACAGTGGGAAAAAAAATATCTTAAGGAGCAAAAAGTAGCTACACAAAAGAGAATGGAAATAGATTATCTGATAAAACAAATGGCCAGAGCAGGTTAAAGGAGAGCCCAGGGCTGCAGCAGTGTTCCAAGAGAAAATTATTACCAGACATGCTACATAGACCCAGACCTGTCTCTCATCTTCATATGTGTGCATGCACACATACACACACACACACACACACACACATTGTCTGTTTGCATGTGGTGCTGTAGTCATTGCTTCTGGCCATGTCACATTACTTCTTGAATGCTCCATATCCTTGAAATAAAGACCTAGATCTCTGCCTAGGCATCTAAGGCTCTCCTATCCATCCATTCTCAAGCCAAAGCATCAGTGCTTCACGGTCCTTCCATTTTTCTTCAATTAAAATGTGCCTTCTTCTCTAGTTTTATATGTCATTGCCCCTGCTGGCCTCTCAGATACAGGTTATGTGCAAGTTGGCCTGTCCCTATCAGAGCACTTTTTTTTTTTTTTTTTTTTTGCACTGCATTAAAATAAAAAATTATTTGCTTGTATCCCTAAGGTCTTACCTTTAGAACGTTGAGGACAGGGACTTTATCTAGGTTCCCATTTACTCTTGGAGCCAAAAATAGGACCTGTCACTTAGTGGGTTCCAAGTTAATATTTCTTTAATGAATAATTAGACTTGAGAATAGAGGCTCACCTGAGTGCCAAAGGAAGGAATAAGATAAAATTTTTCCTCGTAATCTTCCTTGGGTTTTGATTTTTCCTAACTAATGTTACTTTCTCATTCCCAGATTTATTCACTTTCATTCTGCTTATTAGAGAAAACAGAAACAAAAACAGGGAGAAGCAGATGTTATATTTTCTTTTTTTTTCCTTTATTATTATTATTATTATACTTTAGGCTCTATGGTACATGTGCGCAACATGCAGGTAAGTTACATATGTATACATGTGCCATGCTGGTGCGCTGCACCCACCAACTCGTCATCTAGCATTAGGTATATCTCCCAATGCTATCCCTCCCCCCTCCCCCCACCCCACAACAGTCCCCGAAGTGTGATGTTCCCCTTCCTGTGTCCATGTGTTCTCATTGTTCTATTCCCACCTATGAGTGAGAATATGCAGTGTTTGGTTTTTTGTTCTTGTGATAGTTTACTGAGAATGATGATTTCCAATTTCATCCATGTCCCTACAAAGGACATGAACTCATCATTTTTTATGGCTGCATAGTATTCCATGGTGTATATGTGCCACATTTTCTTAATCCAGTCTATCGTTGTTGGACATTTGGGTTGGTTCCAAGTCTTTGCTATTGTGAATAATGCTGCAATAAACATACGTGTGCATGTGTCTTTATAGCAGCATGATTTATAGTCCTTTGGGTATATACCCAGTAATGGGATGGCTGGGTCAAATGGAATTTCTAGTTCTAGATCCCTGAGGAATCGCCACACTGACTTCCACAAGGGTTGAACTAGTTTACAGTCCCACCAACAGTGTAAAAGTGTTCCTATTTCTCCACATCCTCTCCAGCACCTGTTGTTTCCTGACTTTTTAATGATTGCCATTCTAACTGGTGTGAGATGGTATCTCATTGTGGTTTTGATTTGCATTTCTCTGATGGCCAGTGATGGTGAGCATTTTTTCATGTGTTTTTTGGCTGCATAAATGTCTTCTTTTGAGAAGTGTCTGTTCATATCCTTCGCCCACTTTTTGATGGGGTTGTTTGTTTTTTTCTTGTAAATTTGTTTGAGTTCATTGTAGATTCTGGATATTAGCCCTTTGTCAGATGAGTAGGTCACGAAAATTTTCTCCCATTTTGTAGGTTGCCTGTTCACTCTGATGGTAGTTTCCTTTGCTGTGCAGAAGCTCTTTAGTTTAATTAGATCCCATTTGTCAATTTTGGCTTTTGTTGCCATTGCTTTTGATGTTTTAGACATGAAGTCCTTGCCCATGCCTATGTCCTGAATGGTAATGCCTAGGTTTTCTTCTAGGGTTTTTATGGTTTTAGGTCCAACATTTAAGTCTTTAATCCATCTTGAATTGATTTTTGTATAAGGTGTAAGGAAGGGATCCAGTTTCAGCTTTCTACATATGGCTAGCCAGTTTTCCCAGCACCATTTATTAAATAGGGAATCCTTTCCCCATTGCTTGTTTTTGTCAGGTTTGTCAAAGATCAGATAGTTGTAGATATGTGGCATTATTTCTGACGGCTCTTTTCTGTTCCATTGAGCTATATCTCTGTTTTGGTACCAGTACCATGCTGTTTTGGTTACCGTAGCATTGTAGTATAGTTTGAAGTCAGGTAGTGTGATGCCTCCAGCTTTGTTCTTTTGGCTTAGGATTGACTTGGCGATGCGGGCTCTTTTTTGGTTGCATATGAACTTTAAAGTAGTTTTTTCCAATTTTGTGAAGAAAGTCATTGGTAACTTGATGGGGATGGCATTGAATCTGTAAATTACCTTGGGCAGTATGGCCATTTTCATGATATTGATTCTTCCTACCCATGAGCATGGAATGTTCTTCCATTTGTTTGTATCCAATAGATGCAATAAAAAATGATAAAGGGGATATCACCACCGATCCCACAGAAATACAAACTACCATCAGAGAATATTACAAACACATCTACGCAAATAAACTAGAAAATCTAGAAGAAATGGATAAATTCCTCAACACATACACCCTCCCAAGACTAAACCAGGAAGAAGTTGAATCTCTGAATAGACCAATAACAGGAGCTGAAATTGTGGCAATAATCAATAGCTTACCAACCAAAAAAAGTCCAGGAGCAGATGGGTTCACAGCCGAATTCTACCAGAGGTACAAGGAGGAGCTGGTACCATTCCTTCTGAAACTATTCCAATCAATAGAAAAAGAGGGAATCCTCCCTAACTCATTTTATGAGGCCAGCATCATCCTGATACCAAAGCCTGGCAGAGACACAACAAAAAAAGAGAATTTTAGACCAATATCCTTGATGAACATTGATGCAAAAATCCTCAGTAAAATACTGGCAAACCGAATCCAGCAGCACATCAAAAAGCTTATCCACCATGATCAAGTGGGCTTCATCCCTGGGATGCAAGGCTGGTTCAATATACGCAAATCAATAAATGTAATCCAGCATATAAACAGAATCAAAGACAAAAACCACATGATTATCTCAATAGATGCAGAAAAGGCCTTTGACAAAATTCAACAACCCTTCATGCTAAAAACTCTCAATAAATTAGGTATTGATGGGACGTATCTCAAAATAATAAGAGCTATTTATGACAAACCCACAGCCAATATCATACTGAATGGGCAAAAACTGGAAGCATTCCCTTTGAAAACTGGCACAAGACAGGGATGCCCTCTCTCACCACTTCTATTCAACATAGTGTTGGAAGTTCTGGCCAGGGTAATTAGGCAGGAGAAAGAAATCAAGGGTTTTCAATTAGGAAAAGAGGAAGTCAAATGGTCCCTGTTTGCAGATGACATGATAGTATATCTAGAAAACCCCATTGTCTCAGCCCAAAATCTCCTTAAGCTGATAAGCAACTTCAGCAAAGTCTCAGGATACAAAATAAATGTACAAAAATCACAAGCATTCTTATACATCAATAACAGAGAAACAGAGAGCCAAATCATGAGTGAACTCCCATTCACAATTGCTTCAAAGAGAATAAAATACCTAGGAATCCAACTTACAAGGGATGTGAAGGACCTCTTCAAGGAGAACTACAAACCACTGCTCAGATGTTATATTTTCATGTGTCAATGGTCTGCATCATATAATTCATCTGAAGAATTGATCTTCTCCCTTCTTTATTCTTTCAAGAACCTCTCACAAGGTTCTTGTTAAGAGGGAAATGCAAGAAAACAAAATGTGTTGATCATATTTTCCAGAAATTGTGTGGGATATTTCCAACACATTTTTTCCCATTAAGCCTATGGTAACTCACAGGTTGGTGTTTTTATTCCTATTTTAAAGTTGAGGAAATGAAGGCGCAGACAGATGCAATCTTTTGCCCAGAGTCACGGAGCTAGCAAGTGTCAGAGCTGAGATAGAGCTCGTGCAACAGTGACTTGAAACTGGTACCCACTTTCCATCACCGAGGTGCCTCTCAAACACATTTCCTTGAAGATCTTTGCAGTTATCTTTTAAAATCTCCCTACTGTACAGTTGAGGTCCAGTGAAGGGAAGTGATTTGCTTAATGTAGTTATTTTTAACGTGCCCTTTGTGTTTTCACAGCCCTTTCCTTACCTTACTCAGGAATAGACTAATTATGCTTTTAATAGCTAAACCAATAGATCAGAGAACTATAGAAAACAAATATATGTGGGCAACCCTTAGACAAATGGTCCAATTAAATGTGCTTATTTTGAATGCAGAACTTTGGTGTCAGGCAGGGTCAAGTTCAAATTTGAGTCCAGCCACTTGTTAGCTTTGGGAGGAAGAAGCTAACCTCAATAAGTATAGTTTTCTACTAAGGTTATTATAAGGATTAATTCAGGTGAGGTATGTAAAACACTTATCTAGGGCTTGGTATGTACATCATCTAAGAGTATTGTTATCTTTATAAATAAGCTTGTCAAGTGCAGAAGTTTGTAAAGTGTCACTGATAGTAAATACCATAGAGAACAGATCTTACTCCCTGTCCCTCACCTCCCACTGTATAAATGTGATACAGCCATAATAAGTCTCCACGTCCCTTTCTAGCACCCTGAGTGTGTTAGTCTTTATAATTCTTAATTTCTCAGTATTTCTAAAATGCCAGTCTTTTCAAAATTGTGCTTTGGAAAAAGAATTTTTTCTGTTTTTATATGCCACCAACTTCCTTCCATGTGGCTTTAATGTTTTTCACTCACGAAATCTAGAACATAAGGGAGTGTTGCTGTGGAGAAAATCATGACATCATTAATAACGAAAATGCTTTGAGGTCACACACATGGCTGAGACGTTGACTTTAAGAGCTCTAAGTTGCTAGCAGTACTTGCAATTTCAGGAAGGAGAGCTATGGTCTTAAAGGATAATATGCTTGTGGAAATAGATTTCCTGCAATCTGAGAATACAGTAAGAATACAGTAAGAAAAAAAGCTCATAAGCTTTGTAGTCAGGAATACCAGTTTTCAAATCCTGAGACCATAATTTGTAAACATGACTTTGAAAAAGACTGGTATGTCCTCTTGTCTCAGATTTTTTAGTCATAAAAGAAGGATTTCAATCTCTGCTTTGCAATTTTGTCATGATTCTTATATGTCAGTTAAATACCCTGTGTCTCTCAGGTTGAGAGTATTCACAAACAATAATTCTTTTTACTTGGAGTTACAGTGCTTTGTATTTGGATGCAAACCCATTACTTGGTAGCTCTGTGACCAAGCTAACTAACCACATTTTACCTGAGTATCTTGCATGTAAATAAAAATTGATATTCAGCTTAATATGTCTACATTATGGACCTCCCATGAATATCAAATTAATGAACTTATAAATAGTGTCTGGGATGTTCATTATAAATAGTTCACTATTTATAATAAATGTCAATAAATATCTTTCTCTCCCTTTCCTCCGTTTTCTTTTACTTTTTAAATTCTTTCTCTACCCCTTGTCCTTCCCTCTTTACCCAGGGATAACTATTAACGTGCCAGGATATTGTCCTCTTATATAGGGATGCCTAGTTGCAATAATGCAGCTCTCTCCTATTCCTTAGTTTCCAGTACCAGGCTGCCCAGAAGCCTGTCTTTTCTCCTCCATTTCCATGAGCAAAGGTTATGCAATCAATGAAGAAAGCTGACGACAAGCCACCAGTTGTCTCCATGTCCTGTTCTTCTCTCTGTGAAGAAAGGTTTAGGTTTAGGCTTCCACTGTCACCAAGGTATTTTCATGGGGTTTCAGGCTGGCTGACACCATTTTTTTTTTTTTTTTTTGAGAAGGAGTCTCGCTCTGTCTCCCAGGCTGGAGTGCAGTGGCGCGATCTCAGCTCGCTGCAAGCTCCGCCTCCCGGGTTCACGCCATTCTTCTGCCTCAGCCTCCAGAGTAGCTGGGACCACAGGCGCCCGCCACCGCGCCCGGCTAATTTTTTTGTATTTTCGATAGAGACGGGGTTTCACCGTGTTAGCCAGGATGGTCTCAATCTCCTGACCTTGTGATCCACCCGCCTCGGCCTCCCAAAGTGCTGGAATTACAGGCGTGGGCCATGCTGACGCCATTTTTATGTGCATGCACAATAGACAAAGACATCATCTTTCCTGGCTCTGAATAGAACTTACCAACCACCCATCTACTCTAACACTCTAGCCCAATTACATCACAAAAAGTGCTGCTAAATGATGGTGTAATTTGACTATATTCTTATGGCTCATACATTTACTCAGACATTACATAACCTCCCTAAACCTCAGTGACCTTGTCTCTGCAACAAAGATTGCTGTAAGGTTTAAACCAAATGCAATGTGCAGGTGCCTATATGTGCCTGATATATTCTTTTAATATTTTAGGAATCAAACAAACCTAATGTTGAGTACCAGGGTTTTACACACACATGCACACACACATTTTAATAACATGTATACATATAAACAAACACACATATATGCATTTTTGCCCCACCATAGTACTAACACATTCTCCATGTACTCCCCATTCCTATTCCCTCACATTTCTTTGCTCCTTTTTACACTTACTAATTGCATAATTTTACATGAGTTGCTTAACTCTTCTGAGCTTTAGTTATCCACGTATAAAATGATGATAACACTTCACAGGGCTATAGTAAGGATTAAGTAACTAATATATGTAAAGCACCTGCCTAATATCAGAAGCTTAATAAATGCTAATTGCCTTCCTTTCTCATTCTTTCAGCCTAAGAAATGCCTGCTGCAACCTTTATGGTAAATGAAACAACAGAGACCTTCCAATAGTATAAAAAAGCACTCAGATTATTTTAGGCAGAGTATCAAAAGCTTTCTATACAATTTTTCTTCCAAACTGAAGATCAACTATCTTCTTCCCAGGCCCAAATGCTGCATAAATGATCCCTTTACTAGTTGACGATACCATTTGAAATAGTTGTGTCAGTAGAATGCCTGCATGTTCTTTGGGCACATGCTGAGGGCAGTGGCTTCCAGGAGGTAAACTGAGCTCTCCAAAACCTCCAGCAGGAAAATATTACAGTGATTTTTATGATAAGGGAACCATTACTCACATCTGAGTAAGTTTACAGTACTAATTTTCTTCAAAAAAAATAAGCAAAAAGGCATAAGAATTCTATCACAATCTTCAAAGTATTGCTATTTAAAAATTTATAATTTTAACGTTAATTAAATGGATAGACTTTATTTTCACCATTAACATATAGTGATAGTTTCCATTTATTCTAAAAATATTATGACTTAGACTGCATCAGTTCTGTGGAATTTTCCATAATTGAAAACTGATAATTTTAGTTTTAAAATTGGATGATATGTTCAAAGGAAGATAATTGGTTAGAAGACAGAATATTCATTCACCATTGAATTATTGAGTGACTTCCAGTGTTTTTTGGGTAAATGTTTAACAATCAGTGCTTTTATTTTATTTTGGAGAGGTAGATTTGTAGCATTTATCAAGTTATGTGGGGTGAAAATATTCCCACCGTGCCCAGTTTCGAGCTAATTGTTTGTAACAACTGACTTGTAAAATTCCCAAACTGCTTCCAGCACAGTGTTGGCTTTATATGAAGTGCTCTGATAAGTACTGGACAATAGATATAGAGTAAGCACTACATTCATTCAAAATGTTAGAAAGTTTACTGAGCTATCCTATAGAATGCAAAAAGCACTGAACTTGAAATGGATTATTAAAAAGTCAAAAATAACAGATGCTTATGAGGTTGTGGAGAAAAATCAACATTTATACACCGATGGTGGGAATGTAAATTAGTTCAGCCATTGTGGAAAACAGTGTGGCAATTCTTCAAAGACCTAAAGACAGAAATACCATTTGACCCAGCAATCCCATTACTGGGTGTATATCAGAAGGAATACAAAACATTCTGTTATAAAATCACATGCATGCATATGTTCACAATAGCAAAGACATGGAATCAACCTAAATGCCCATCAATGGCAGACTAGATAAATAAAGTGTGGTACATATACACCATGGAATACTATGCAGCCATAAAAAGAATGAGATCATGTCCTTCGCAGGTACATGGATGGAGCTGGAGGCCGTTATCCTCAGGAAACTAATGCAGGAACAGAAAACCAAATACCACATGTTCTCACTTATTACTGGGAGCTAAATTAATTATGAGAACACATGAACACATACAGCGGAACAACACACATTGGGGCTTATAAGATGGTGGAGGCTGGGAGGAAGGAGAGGATCAGGAAAAATAACTAATGTGTCCTAGGCTTAATACCTGGGTGACAAAATAGTCTGTACAACAAACCCCCATGACACACGTTTACCTGTGTAACAAACCTGCACTTGTACCTCCAAACTTAGAAGTCAAAAAAAGAAAGAAAACTCTAGATTGGGATTCTGGTATTTTCCCTATGTAGCAGTAATATTAACAGAAAAATATATAATGTTCCTAAGTGTTGACATTTTTAGGTATTGTAAAAATAATGTCGGGATGATTAAATGAGAATATATTGTGTGAAGCTGTAACCCAAGAGAAATAGTATGAAATGTTTCAATAGTGATACCCCTAATAAGCTGTAAGATGTTTGATTTTGGGACGCAGGACGTAGCCTTTCATTGAACAACTGAGGGATCCCACATGGGGAGCAACTTTTCCCATCAAAAGTAAATATCTATACACCAATCTCCACAACCGCAGATTTAGAGAGAAGAAACCTCGGACAGGCCACATATTTAGAATCAAGCACTGGATTAAAGGCAATAATAACAACATAATAGCAGTTAATAATTATCTAGTGTTTATTGCATATATGGAAATTATGTTACTCCAATTATCTCATATAATCCTCAGATAATCCATCTAAATGTCAATTAACAGTTCCATTAAAAAGTTGATTTCCATTTTCATACATTTTCTAGATTCAATGAATTTTCAATAAGGAAGTGAAACTTGATTTCAACGATGTTTTTCAGAAGCTAAAGCTTTTGCCAGGAGGAGAAAGATCACCCCACTCCTAATCTGAATTTCAACATCCCACCAAATAATTGGAACACATTAATATTTTAGAAGTAACTTCTCACAGGATTTTTTACTTCATTTCTAAAATATCAGTTATTTTAGAATAAAATCTGTATGTTTCTAATTTCTTCCATTTGACTTATGAAAGTTCTGAGACTCTGTTTAAAGGAATGGATGCCCCAAATACCTGGCAAACAGCTCTTGCTACTGACTATAGTTTTATGATTTAAACCATTCATATTTTATGTATTTTAAACTAAATGTCATTTAATTAGCATGTTGTCTAATCCTTTCCTTACTCGAATCATCCTTTATTCAACTTCCAGATTTATAGCCCAAAAGCTCTAGCTCTTATCTTGTCAACTCCATCTTTAAAAATGTTAACTCCTACAGTCTATAAATAAATTATAAAAATTATCAGACATTGTATTATTCTGCTCCTATGCTGCTAATAAAGACATACCCAAAACTGAGTAATTTATAAAGGAAGGAAGATTAATTGACTCACAGTTCCACATGGCTGGGGAGGCCTCAACATCATGGCAGAAGGCTAGGAGGAGACAAGCCACATTTTACATGTCAGGAGGCAACAGGGCATGTGCAGGGGAACTCCCCTTTATAAAACCGTCAGATCTCGTGAGACTTATTCACTATCAGCATGAGAAAACCCCGCCCCCATGATTCAATTAGCTCCCACTGGGTCCCTCCCACGACCTGTGGGGATTACTACAATTCAAGGTGAGATTTGGGTGTGGACACAGAGCCAAAACATATCAGGCATAAATAGTCCTTCACATTCAGGCTCTAGTTTCTCTTTCCAACTTTGTTTTCCCGAATATGCACAGAGAGGTGCATGCACCCACACATATGTATACACCCATATCTACACACATATACATACATAAATACATGCAAATGTAAACACAAACACATACACATGCACTTTTGCCCCACTGTACCATGCATGTCCTTCTCCCTGTTCTCCCCATTCTTTTATTTTTTTCTTTTATTATTATTATACTTTAAGTTTTAGGGTACATGTGCACAATGTGCAGGTTTGTTACAGATGTATACATGTGCCATGTTGGTGTACTGCACCCATTAACTCGTCATTTAGCATTAGGTATATCTCCTAATGCTATTCCTCCCCCCTCCCCCAACCCCACAACAGTCCCCGGAGTGGGATGTTCCCCTTCCTGTGTCCATGTGTTCTCATTGTTCAATTCCCAACTATGAGTGAGAACATGCGGTGTTTGGTTTTTTGTCCTTGCGATAGTTTACTGAGAATGATGGTTTCCAGTTTCATCCATGTCCCTACAAAGGACAGGAACTCATCATTTTTTATGGCCGCATAGTATTCCATGGTGTATATGTGCCACATTTTCTTATCCAGTCTATCGTTATTGGACATTTGGGTTGGTTCCAAGTCTTTGCTATTGTGAATAGTGCTGCAATAAACATACATGTGCATGTGTCTTTATAGCAGCATGATTTATAGTCCTTTGGGTATATACCCAGTAATGAGATGGCTGGGTCAAATGGAATTTCTAGTTCTAGATCCCTGAGGAATCGCCACACTGACTTCCACAATGGTTGAACTAGTTTACAGTCCCACCAACAGTGTAAAAGTGTTCCTATTTCTCCACATCCTCTCCAGCACCTGTTGTTTCCTGACTTTTTAATGATTGCCATTCTAACTGGTGTGAGATGGTATCTCATTGTGGTTTTGATTTGCATTTCTCTGATGGCCAGTGATCATGAGCATTTTTTCATGTGTTTTTTGGCTGCATAAATGTCTTCTTTTGAGAAGTGTCTGTTCATTTCCTTCGCCCACTTGTTGATGGGGTTGTTTGTTTTCTTCTTGTAAATTTGTTTGAGTTCATTGTAGATTCTGGATATTGGCCCTTTATCAGATGAGTAGGTCACGAAAATTTTCTCCCATTTTGTAGGTTGCCTGTTCACTCCGATGGTAGTTTCTTTTGCTGTGCAGAAGCTCTTTAGTTTAATTAGACCCCATTTGTCAATTTTGGCTTTTGCTGCCATTGCTTTTGGTGTTTTAGACATGAAGTCTTTGCCCATGCCTATGTCCTGAATGGTATTGCCTAGGTTTTCTTCCAGAGTTTTTATGGTTTCAGGTCTAACATGTAGGTCTTTAATCCATCTTGAATTAATTTCTGTATAAGGTGCAAGGAAGGGATCCAGTTTCAGCTTTCTACATATGGCTAGCCAGTTTTCCCAGCACCATTTATTAAATAGGGAATCCTTTCCGCATTGCTTGTTTTTGTCATGTTTGTCAAAGATAAGGTGGTTGTAGATATACGGCATTATTTCTGAGGGCTCTGTTCTGTTCCATTGATCTATATCTCTGTTATGGTACCAGTACCATGCTGTTTTGGTTACTGTAACCTTGTAGTATAGTTTGAAGTCAGGTAGCGTGATGCCTCCGGCTTTGTTCTTTTGGCTTAGGATTGACTTGGCGATGTGGGCTCTTTTTTGGTTCCATATGAACTTTAAAGTAGTTTTTTCCAATTCTGTGAAGAAGGTCATTGGTAGCTTGATGGGGATGGCATTGAATCTATAAATTACCTTGGGCAGTATGGCCATTTTCACGATATTGATTCTTCCTACCCATGAGCATGGAATGTTCTTCCATTTGTTTGTATCCTCTTTTATTTCATTGAGCAGTGGTTTGCAGTTCTCCTTGAAGAGGTCTTTCACATACCTTGTAAGTTGGATTCCTAGGTATTTTATTCTCTTTGAAGCAATTGTGAATGGGAGTTCACTCATGATTTGGCTCTGTGTCTGTTATTGGTGTGTAAAAATGCTTGTGGTTTTTGTACATTTATTTTGTATCCTGAGACTTTGCTGAAGTTGCTTATCAGCTTAAGGAGATTTGGGGCTGAGATGATGGGGTTATCTAGATATACAATCATGTCATCTGCAAACAGGGACCATTTGACCTCCTCTTTTCCTAATTGAATACCCATTATTTCCTTCTCCTGCCTCATTGCCCTGGCCAGAACTTCCAACACTATGTTGAATAGGAGTGGTGAGAGAGGGCATCCCTGTCTTGTGCCAGTTTTCAAAGGGAATGCTTCCAGTTTTTGCCCATTCAGTATGATATTGGCTGTGGGTTTGTCATAGATAGCTCTTATTATCTTGAGATACGTCCCATCAATACGTAATTTATTGAGAGTTTTTAGCATGAAGTGTTGTTGAATTTTGTCAAAGGCCTTTTCTGCGTCTATTGAGATAATCATGTGGTTTTTCTCTTTGGTTCTGTTTATATGCTGGATTACATTTATTGATTTGCGTATGTTGAACCAGCCTTGCATCTCAGAGATGGAGACCACTTGATCATGGTGGATAAGCTTTTTGATGTGCTGCTGGATTCTGTTTGCCAGTATTTTATTGAGGATTTTTGCATCAATCTTCATCAAGGATATTGGTCTAAAATTCTCTTTTTTTGTTGTGTCTCTGCCGGGCTTTGGTATCAGGATGATGTTGGCCTCATAAAATGAGTTAGGGAGGATTCCCTCTTTTTCTATTGATTGGAATAGTTTCAGAAGGAATGGTACCATCTCCTCCTTGTACCTCTGTTAGAATTCAGCTGTGAATCCAGCTGGTCCTGGACTTTTTTTGGTTGGTAAGCTATTGATTATTGTCACAATTTCTGATCCTGTTATTGGTCTATTCAGAGATTGAACTTCTTCCTTGTTTAGTCTTGGGAGGGTGTATGTGTCAAGGAATTTATCCATTTCTTCTAGATTTTCTAGTTTATTTGCATAGAGGTGTTTGTAGTATTCTCTGATGGTAGTTTGTATTTCTGTGGGATCGGTGGTGATATCCCCTTCATCATTTTTTATTGCGTCTATTTGATTCTTCTCTCTTTTCTTCTTTATTAGTCTTGCTAGTGGTCTGTCAATTTTGTTGATCTTTTCAAAAAACCAGCTCCTGGATTCATTAACTTTTTGAAGGGTTTTTTGTGTCTCTATTTCCTCCAGTTCTGCTCTGATTTTAGTTATTTCTTGTCTTCTGCTAGCTTTTGAATGTGTTTGCTCTTGCTTTTCTAGTTCTTTTAATTGTGATGTTAGGGTATCAATTTTGGATCTTTCCTGCTTTCTCTTGTGGGCATTTAGTCCTATAAATTTCCCTCTATGCACTGCTTTGAATGTGTCCCAGAGATTCTGGTATGTTGTGTCTTTGTTCTCATTGGTTTCAAAGAACATCTTTATTTCTGCCTTCTTTTCATTATGTAGCCAGTAGTCATTCAGGAGCAGGTTGTTCAGTTTCCATGTCATTGAGCGGTTTTGAGTGAGTTTCTTAATCCTGAGTTCTAGTTTGATTGTGCTGTGGTCTGAGAGACAGTTTGTTATAATTTCTGTGCTTTTACATTTGCTGAGGAGTGCTTTACTTCCAATTATGTGGTCAATTTTGGAATAGGTGTGGTGTGGTGCTGAAAAAAATGTATATTCTGTTGATTTGGGGTGGAGAGTTCTTTAGATGTCTATTAGGTCTGCTTGGTGCAGAGCTGAGTTCAATTCCTGGGTATCCTTGTTAACTTTCTGTCTCGTTGATCTGTCTAATGTTGACAGTGGGGTGTTAAAGTCTCCCATTATTCTTGTGTGGGAGTCTAAGTCTCTTTGTAGGTCACTAAGGGCTTGCTTTATGAATCTGGGTGCTCCTGTATTGGGTGCATATATATTTAGGATAGTTAGCTCTTCTTGTTGAATTGATCCCTTTACCATTATGTAATGGCCTTCTTTGTCTCTTTCGATCTTTGTTGGTTTAAAGTCTCTTTTATCAGAGACTAGGATTGCAACCCTTGCCTTTTTTTGTTTTCCGTTTGCTTGGTAGATCTTCCTCCATCCCTTTATTTTGAGCCTATGTGTGTCTCTGCACGTGAGATGGGTTTCCTGAATACAGCACACTGATGGGTTTTGACTCTCTATCCATTTGTCAGTCTGTGTCTTTTAATTGGAGCATTTAGTCCATTTACATTTAAAGTTAATATTGTTATGTGTGAATTTGGTCCTGTCACTATGATGTTAGCTGGTTATTTTGCTCGTTAGTTGATGCAGTTTCTTCCTACCCTTGGTGGTCTTTACATTTTGGCCTGTTTTTGCAGTGACTGGTACCAGTTGTTCCTTTCCATGTTTAGTGCTTCCTTCAGGAGCTCTTTTAGGGCAGGCCTGGTGGTGACAAAATCTCTCAGCATTTGCTTGTCTGTAAAGGATTGTATTTCTCTTTCACTTATGAAGCTTAGTTTGGCTGGATACGAAATTCTGGGTTGAAAATTCTTTTCTTTAAGGATTTTGAATATTGGCCCCCACTCTCTTCTGGCTTGTAGAGTTTCTGCCAAGAGATCCACTGTTAGTCTGATGGGCTTCCCTTTGTGGGTAACCTGACCTTTCTCTCTGGCTGCCCTTAACATTTTTTCCTTCATTTCAACTTTGGTGAATCTGACAATTATGTGTCTTGGAGTTGCTCTTCTCCAGGAGTATCTTTGTGGCCTTCTCTGTATTTTCTAAATCTGAATGTTGGCCTGCTTTGCTAGATTGGGGAAGTTCTCCTGGATAATATCCTGCAGAGTGTTTTCCAACTTGGTTCCATTCTCCCCGTCACTTTCAGGTACACCAATCAGACGTAGATTTGGTCTTTTCACATAGTCCCACATTTCTTGGAGGCTTTGTTCATTTCTTTTTATTCTTTTTTCTCTAAACTTCCCTTCTCACTTCATTTCATTCATTTCATCTTCCATCACTGAAACCGTTACTTCCAGTTGATTGCATTGGCTCCTGAGGCTTCTGCGTTCTTCACGTAGTTCTCGAGCCTTGGCTTTCAGCTCCATCAGCTCCTTCAAGCACTTCTCTGTATTGGTTATTCTAGTTATACATTCGTCTAAGGTTTTTTCAAAGTTTTTAACTTCTTTGCCATTGGTTTGAATTTACTCCTGTAGCTCGGGGTAGTTTGATAATCTGAGGCCATCTTCTCTCAACTCGTCTAAGTCATTCTCCATCCAGCTTTGTTCCATTGCTGGTGAGGAGCTGTACTCCTTTGGAGGAGGAGAGGCACTCTGCTTTTTAGAGTTTCCAGTTTTTCTGCTCTGATTTTTCCCCATCTTTGTGGTTTTATCTACTTTTGGTCTTTGATGATGGTGACGTACAGAAGGGTTTTTGGTGTGGATGTCCTTTCTGTTTGTTAGTTTTCCTTCTAACAGACAGGACCCTCAGCTGCGGGTCTGTTGGAGTTTGCTAGAGGTCCACTCCAGACCCTGTTTACCTGGGTATCAGCAGCGGTGGCTGCACAACAGCGGTGTACTTGTAGACTGCTGTAGAACAGCGGATCTTGGTGAACTGCAAATGCTGCTGCCTGATCGTTCCTCTGGAAGTTTTGTCTCAGAGGAGTACCCGGCCATGTGAGGTGTCAGTCTGCCCCTACTGGGGGTGCCTCCCAGTTAGGCTGCTCTGGGGTCAGGGACCCACTTGAGGAGGCAGTCTGCCCTTTCTCAGATCTCCAGCTGCATGCTGGGAGAACCACTACTCTCTTCAAAGCTGTCAGACGGGGACATTTAAGTCTGCAGAGGTTACTGCTGTCTTTTTGTTTGTCTGTGCCCTGCCCCCAGAGGTGGAGCCTACAGAGGCAGGCAGGCTCCTTGAGCTGTGGTGGGCTCCACCCAGTTCGAGCTTCCCAGCTGCTTTGTTTACCTAAGCAAGCCTGGGCAATGGCAGGCGCCCCTCCTCCAGCCTCGCTGCCACCTTGCAGTTTGATCTCAGACTGCTTTGCTAGCAATCAGTGAGACTACGTGGGCGTAGGACTCTCCGAGCCAGGTGCAGGATATAATCTCCTGGTGTGCCGTTTTTTAAGCCCGTTGGAAAAGCACAGTATTAGGGTGGGAGTGACCCGATTTTCCAGGTGCTGTCTGTCACCCCTTTCTTTGACTAGGAAAGGGAACTCCCTGACCCCTTGCACTTCCCGAGTGAGGCAATGGCTCGCCCTGCTTCGGCTCGCGCGTGGTGCGCTGCACCGACTGTCCTGCACCCACTGTCTGGCACACCCTAGTGAGATGAACCCGGTACCTCAGATGGAAATGCAGAAATCACCCGTCTTCTGCTTTGCTCATGCTGGGAGCTGTAGACCGGAGCTGTTCCTATTCGGCCATCTTGGCTCCCAACAATTGTATTCTTATGTGAATGATTGAAATGATTACGTTTTCACTTTCGCAGGTTGTAAGCTTTGTGACTCTGGAGACCACTGATTCCCTAGTGCTTAAAAAAGACCCATTGTAGAACTGGTGCTCAGGATAGAGCTGTCAAATTCTAACACTGAATATGTGCATCATTAATTTGCTCCATGGATGAACAGGTATAGACCTGCATCTGAGCTCAGCAGCAGTGTTAAACACTGGGGAACAGGATTAAAGACATGAAAATGAGCTTGTGATAAAGTGAGTGTGTGCTGACATGTATTTAGCCTGCTTGATAACAAATCAAGCCACTGGAGGTGTCAGTAGGACGCTCAGGTGGAGATATTCATTAAACATGTTGAGCTCTTAGGAAAGAGATTCGGAGAAAACCAAGACCATAGTTACTTCTCTACTTAGAAGTAAACTCCAAAGAAGGGCTATTTTAAACATTGAAACTGCATGATGTTGTTTAAGATGTAGAAAGACTGTATTGGAAGAGAAGAAAACAAAAAGGCACTGTGTTAGGCACAGTCTAGGCTTTAAATCACTGAATTGTCCCACCAGCCCTGATTGTGTTAATATTCCCATTTCATAAGTATAGTAGCTGAGGTCCAGAGAGGTAAGAAACTGGGCCAAAAATTGCACAGTTTACCCATATTTAAGCTGAGATCTTTACATGTCAGAGTCTAGCCTACATTTTCATATCCAACACAGTCTAATGGGATAGGACTCTATAGTGAGTTCATTTTCACTGGAGAAGTTCAAGCAGAGAATCTTGTTAGGGATACTGTAGAGCTCTGGAGGCATTGAACTGGTCTTTTTACATTAGATACTCTTCAAAATACCTTGAGTATCCAGTGCCTCACAGAATTGAGTCTCAAGGATTCCTACATTTAGGAGGTGGGAGGAACAAAAGTGTCAGTGGTGAAGAAACCACCTTTCCCAGAGAGGCCTGTCTCAGACTCCACTGCTATTCTGCCTTTTGTCTGCTGCCTGCAGCACTTGAGCCTGGGAAGAGCCCAGAGAAAGGAGCCCTAGAGAAATGTAATTGGTGAATCTTTCAGATTCAGAGCTCAAAGCACCCACTCACCCTCTAGTTTTCATGTTAAACTGTTCAAGTGGAAATCTCTTGGCAGGTGTAATTAAGGTCATTTCAAGAGCAAATAGACACTAGTTTATTTCAGTCACTTGCTCAGTAGTCTCCCTAGACATTTGCCAAGCTGGGTCACTCTCCCAGCCCCTAGAAGCTGCACGAAGCAGTCAGCAGCTTAGAAGAGAATGCCAGGTGCTCATGGGGCTGTGATTTGTTGCCTTTGATGCAATGCAGCTTGCAAAGTTAGTGTTAGGGATTGTTTCAGAGATAAACTAAGACCATCCACATATTAGCCCCAATCTACCACTTGTAGTAATTTTGGAAAAAATAAAAGACTGGTGGAGAGGTCGGAATACCCCCATCTTAGATATTAGCTTACCAGGTGACTGAGGCTAAGTCACTTCCCCTACCAAGCCTCAGTTTTACCATTTGTCACATGCCAGTTTTTCTTAAATTGAGTTCTTACTAATACTTTTTGTGTCCTATGCTGTGTGAGACATAAGTGGCTGAGACAATGGTCTAGGAATCTGTTTTCTGACATGTGGGAAGGACAGTACCAAGTGTGGAAGGTAGCATGATGCAGTGAATTTAGTAGCAAAGCTTCTAGCTTTGTTATTACTAGTTGTATTACTGTGGGCAAGTTCTCTGAAAATCTGGTTCATTTCAAAAAACAAGAATAGTGTTATCTACATTACTGTGTTATGGTGAGGAATAAATGATAAATACAACTTCTAGCCAGGTATTTGACTAGACGCAAGACATGTGTTTGTATGCCCCCTTTTTCCTCCTCCTTAAGACACTAGGAAACAATATTCCCCTCAACATCTCCAGCAGTGGACCTCAGGGGTAATAACTCATTTGGACGGGGAAACCATCTAGGCATCCAGATTGTTTAGGGTAATCATTGAAAAGGAGAAGCCAAGTTTTTTTTTTTAATCATAGCCCAGTTAACATCACTCAGACTTTCCTCCGTCTCAAGCAGCTCACATCCTTCACGCTCCTTCACCAGACCTATGAAAAGTCAGCCCCAGTAGAGGTAGGACCAAAAAAAAAAAAAAAAGCTCTAGTGCCAAAGTCTTGGTTTCTAAAGAGGATGGGGAAACTTCCTAAAGGAAGTGCATTTGAGATTACTTTTAAAGAGCAGGGAAATGAAAATAAATGAAACCAAGTTTCAGAGGACAGAAGTCAGGCATGTGGGTTTATAACAGAGGATACTCAAGCATATGAGGACTTTCTCCCACCGTAGACTAGTGCAGAGGTTTCTGAAGACCTAGTTCTAAGGCCTGTATCAATAATTCATAGACTGTCTCTGCAAAAACTTGTCAATTACTAATCTGGAGCTGGAAGCAACACAGAGGAAAGACAGAATATGCATACGGCAGCCAGAAGGACTGACATTTGGGAGTACAAGTGAGATACTCCAGGTGAGCTTTCAAACTTCTTCATGTGATATTTGAAAAGTGGCAGGGGCTCAACAATTTAACTGGGGCTGAAAATTAATTCATTATTTTAGTATTAAATTCTTGCAACTTCATTGTACAACTCCCTCACTCTCTCCAACCCCAGTGCCAGCAAGTCACCATAGCCTGGAGAATACCCAGTGCTTATGAAGTTTCAAGCACTCTCCTAAATACTTCAGTTGTATTAACTCATTTATCATCAAGGGGTTAGAAATTGACATTTGAGCAAAGGCTAGTTGGTGATGAAGAAACGAGCCATGCAGGTATTTAGAAGAGAGTACCACACACAGGGAGAAGGCATTGCTAAGACCCTGGGATCAAGTGGACCTAGTAGCAATGGAAAAGTCAGTGGCATGAACAAGAGGGAGACTTGCAGGATAGAAGGCCAGATAGTGTTGGGTTTCATAAAAAAGCAATGCCAAGTCACATTTTTTAGTCCTCCTCCTCAAAAATTATTAAATCTTCCTTAAGGTAGAGTCAGAGTCATTTTGTTCTTTTCTAGACTGTCAATATGTCTTAATAGTGATATTTTCAATGAATTTAATCTTCTCTGTCCCAATGTAACACCTGTATTTTTTTTTTTTTTTTTTGAGACAGAGTCTCACTCTGTTGCCCAGGCTGGAGTGCAGTGGCGCGATCTCGTCTCACTGCAAACTCCGCTTCCTGGGTCCATGCCATTCTCCTGCCTCGGCCTCCCGAGTAGCTGGGACCGCAGGCACCCGCCACAGCGCCTGGCTAATTTTTTGTATTTTTAGTAGAGACAGGGTTTCACCGTGTTAGCCAGGATGGTCTTGATCTCCTGACCTCATGATCCACCCGCCTCAGCCTCCCAAAGTGCTGGGATTACAGGCATTAGCCACTGCGGCCGGCCAACACCTGTATTTTCTAAAGAGGAATAACAAGGTGACATTTATGGAAATATAGAGACCAAAAGTACGAAATAATAATATAAGCATTAATCAAATGTACTAAACATAAGTTTTTATTTCTTTTTTTTTTTTCAAATTTGGACCCAGAAAAAAGTACTTGAATTCTAAGGTAATTTAATGAATGCTTAGATTAGTGATGTTAATGTTATCCTCTGATCCATAGAACTGATGGCTAACCTGGATGTTTATCTCAATTCTGCCGTTTGCTGACTGCATGATATAGGACACGTTAGTCAACCTCTGTCAGTCTCTATTAGTTTTTTCATCTTTAATATGGGAATATTTATGCTTACCTTGAAGGGATCTTGTGAGAATTAAATAAGGTAATTGGGTCAAGTGTTTGCATAATTGGTGGTGGCTCCATTTATAGTTGATGTGAGTCTCACTGTCATTGTTATCATGGTATTAGTTAAGACCCTTAGGTTTTCCATGACAGAAATCTAACTCAAATTAGCTTAAACAAAATAACAATGTATTACAAATTTTCTTAGGATTGCATGAGATAGGAACATGCCTGAACCTTAGGATAAATCAGAACAAGAAACTTGAGTAGCAGTAGAATCTTTGGTCAATTATCTTTGTTCCTCTTTCTGAATATTATTTATTCGTCTACTTTTTTTCTGTGTTTTAAGCTAGATGCCTTCTGCTCCCATCCTCATTCCATTCCTCAGATTTAATCTATGCAATAAGTGGCAAAGGGGAGCTCCCAAACCTTTCTCACATTTACAAGTTTAGTATTTTTGACATGAATCTCTCTTTTCCAAGTTCAAAAATTCCAGGGAACAGACTCATTGATCCAGGCCCTGCACCAATCATGTATAAAGAGAGTGGATTCATATACAGTAAGCTGCCCATGTATAGTAGCTGCTTCAATAGGGTGAATAACACGGGAGCAAAGGAATCTCAAAAGAACCAGCAGGAACAAGAATGTCCTCAGAAGAAGGCAGGATTGCTGTTTAGAAAATAATAGTTTCCTACTGTAATCATTATATGTATTTTCATTTATCATTATTATTGCACTTAGGACAAATTTTCTAGTATTTATATAGTTCTAGGTTATTAGAAGATGTAGAATGGAAGGGATTTTATAACATCATTAATTCTAAACAACCTGACAGAGAACTTTTGCTAGTCCTTCCAAGAGGTGTGCTTTGAATGTGCTTCTCCAAAGAAGACCATCACCTCCCAACATCTGATCACATTCTCTGCTTTGAAGACAGGAAGCCCTGCTTTTTCTCCATTTTGTTCCATTTAATGTAGGTTCCTCTGATGTCATTCTTAGAGATGATAAAGAACAGCTGGCCACCATCTTAAGTATAGTAATGTTTAATATGTCTGAAAACTGCGATTATGTCAATCCCTTTGCCTCACTTCAGACTAAATAATCCCAGTCACTTCAGCTTTACCTCTAAGCTGCTGCAGCATTATAATTGCTACCCTATTGACTATTCTAGTTTCTCCTTTTCAGTTCTAACTTAGCTTTTGGCCCTGATGAAGTCCAGGGTCAAGCTGGCATTTCACTGCTTGGTCAAAGACAGTTTATCACTGGAATATTTTCAGGGAGGGGAGTCAGGAGTGTAGGAAGAGACGTATTCTGATGTGGGTGAGCTATATGGCCAAAAGTTCATGTATGGTTTTCTTAACTGCTGTTAGTGGGATGACGGTGTGTACTGGACACAATATAAAGTTTCATAGACATGAATTCAAATCTTTGCTCTATTATCTATTGATAGTGGGCAAGTGACTCTATTCTTCACCCATTTAAAAAATCTATACTTTGGAGATAAGAATACTAGTAGCGTTTAGTAGTAAATGGAATGATTCATATAAAATGCTAAATGATGTGCCAGATATATGAGTGGCTCAATAAATTTTAGTTCCCTTTTTGTTCTCCTTCTCCAAATGGGTTTTTTAGGAAACCAGCAGGTGATAAGAGCCAGATTAATGAGCAGGAAGATAATTCGTGTTCTAGTCCCAGCTCTGCTGGTAATTACAAGAAAAGTTGTTGTATGACGCTTGTCTCTAAGATAGAAAGTTGGAAATAAAGAAGTTAATTCCTAAGGTTGCTGACAACTCTAAAAATATAAAATCCTAAGACTACTGTGTTCCTTATAAGGTTTGGCAATTTTCAGAATTAGGAGATCATTAACCACACACATATTTGCCCTAAAAACAACACTGAAAGTAATACTTTAATTCACAGACTAATATTCATGCATCTTTAATTGTATTAAACATCTCCTCCAAAGAAATCCTGTGCTCTTAAGTTTTCTGGTTGTTTGTTGTATCCTATTGAGAGGCAGAGCCAGGGAGTGAGACAAGAGTGGGAACTGAAACCAGAAGTCCAAGGAGGTTGTCATCAGTTCTGGGGAAGAGAGATCAGAGCTGAGCCCCTTACTGGCCATTGCCAGTGAGGGAAGGTCATGCAGCAAAGATCGAGAACCCCCAGCAGGGACAGCACAAGAGAGGCATAGAGTATATGAGTTAAGATTGTGAGTTTGAGAGTCAAGCAAACCTGCTGGAATCCTGTTTGTGCCATTACTTTAGAAGTAATAACTCTTGTATAAGAGGGCTGTTGAAAGCATTAAATGAGATAATGTATGCAACGTATTTAGCATATGGTAAATACTCAGCCAACTGAGGCTTATATGATTAACAGAATCCACAGCAGGAGCTTAGTGGGATTGTACTAATAGAACCCAGAAAGAAATATGCTGAGCATCCCTCTCCTCCTTCAGCCAGTCTGTTTGTTCTTGATACATAACCCTTCCTACTGTGGGGGTTTCTGATGCCAATAAACCGGGAAATCTCTGACATTGCTTTGAGTATAGATAAAAATGACTTTACTACATTTACCTTTTAGGAGAAATGTTATTAGATGGTTATTTTGGCAACACAGTTGGTTCTTGACTGATACATACCAGCAGTCTAAATTGACAGTATTATTAAATGATTTTGCCTTCCTCAAACATATGCCAAGGGATGTAGGGGAAAGAAGTCTGGGGCTAAAATTTTGTCACAGACAATCTATCTGTGAATGGGAAAAGAATGTTAAGACAAGAACACACATTCATTAGATAGGCATATTTAATTACATAAATAAAAAACTTCCATAAGTAACCAAAAAAAGCAAAACATGTAACTAAAGTCATAAATGATAAGCTTGGGAAACTATATTCAGTAAAACATTGGAACTCTTCAACTGACAATTTAAATAAACAAAATGAAATTCTAAAAAATGCATAGGCAAAGAACATCAACAGATGTATCCCAACTAGAAAACAAACACAGGAAAAATTACTGTTACAAATAATCATGAGGTATATTAAATAAAACATGATTGTGCTTGTTTTACCCATTAATTATCACCTTCCCCGAATAACTAGACTCAATGCTAATGGCAGTGAGGTGAATGTAACAACCTCATACATTGCGGGTGGCATTTTAAATTGCTATAGTAGTTTGGAAAAGCCATTTGGTCATGTATCTCAGAAGCCTCTTCTGAGACACTGACCTACAGAAGTAGTCCAAAATAGAGAAAAAGATGTATGCACAAAAGGATTCATTTTTAATAGCAAAATGTTAGAGGCAACACAAATGCTCAAAGAATAAATAAACAATGGCAAATTAATTCAATGAAACATTATACATTCATTTAAAATTTTCTTTATGCAGAATCTATAATAACTTGATAAGCTAACACCATCATAATGTTAAGAGAAAAAAGATACAAAATAATTTGTAAATTTTGAATATATTAAAACAATTAGAAGTAGATTTATTAAAATATTATCATTTTTATTGATGTTGTGGAAACTTCCACCTGAAGAGTCTCCCTTTTTCCTTCTTTCATGAACAGCTACTGGCCCATTTTTTTTGCTCCTCTTTCCAGCAGTCCTTCTGCACCCCATTGCCACCATTCCCATGTTCTTGTCAAGGCTCTATAATGCCTTATTTGCAACATTTCTTTTCTTTTTGAACTCTCTTCCTTGGGCTCCCCTGATACCACATTCTTTGATATTCTTCTTACCCTCCTGATCATACTCAAGCTCCTTGCTACCTTTGCTTTGTTCCTTGACCTCTGAATATTGGAGCGCTCCAGGAACTGGTTTCTGGGAGCTATGGTCTTCTTGGTTCTGCCCTTTCTCCTAAAATGAATTCATCCAGTATAATAGCTTTCGGTAACACTTTGATGGCCATGATTCCTAAATTTATCTTTTCAGTGCTGACCACTGATTGAGTTCCAGACTTAGATATCCAACTACTTATTTACCATCTTCACTTGCATATTTAGCATGCATTTCAAACACAACATAACCCAGTTGAAACACTGATTCTGTTTCCCTTGTTCCCATTTGTATCAATCTTGATCTCCCCACCTCAGAGAATAACATCCCTATTGACTTAGTTGCTCATGTTAAAGACATAGAAGTATTCTTTCACTCCATCAGCATGTCTCTCAGCTTTAACCTGAATCAGTATTCTTCTCTTAATCTCCGTGTACGTTGCCTTAATCCATACCACTGCAATTTCTCTCCAGAATCATTGCTGTGGAATCCAAATGTTCGCTGCTTCTACTTTTGCCCATATCACCTGTGGTTTTCTTATTCACAAGCTGCCAATGCGAAATATTTAAGAAATAAATTAGATTGTATTATTTCCTCAAATTATTTTCTTTTTCTAAGGGTACAATGGGAGAAATGCCTGTTTAGTGTTATCTTCTTCCAGTAGATGGGGCTATTGAGCACCAAATTTTTCTCAGAACTGATGTTTTACATTTTTTTAAAATAAAGAGGGGTTCATCAATGTCGATTTTTACTAACTGTAAAACATTCCTCAGAGTAGATCCACTATGTTTGCAACTATCAAAAATTTACAAAAGTGGAAAACATAAAATGCTTATTATAAATCATGAAAATAATACAATTTGTTAATCAGATTCTCTTACTATTTGAAAGCCCTGCAAATTCGTGTGAACTCTAGAACATATATTGACACTCAATTATAATCTTTGCTAGGAGAAAGAGAAAGGAGAGCTCTTTTTTCTTCTATTGGTGAGTTTTACGTTTATTCCACAATGGGCATGATTCATAGTCTCCACTGGGATTCTCCTAAGGCTCTCATCCATGTGGATGAAATAGGATGATAGCTAGGAAGGCAGAGACATTAACACTTAAAGAACAGCTTCTATGTGTCATTTTGCGTATTTTATCTACAGCTGCCATAGTATTTATTTGAGTTAAATATTCTCACCCTTATTTTATTAGATGGAAAAAATGGGGCTGAAAAAGGTTAAGAGATTTGCCATTAAGAAAAAGTAGATAAAACAATTGAATTTGAATCCACTCTGGCTTGCACAGATTCAAATAAGACTCTCACTGGGGTTCATACACTGTTCATACACAGTGGTAATGTCCTTGACTGAAAGCGAAAAGCATGTGGCTCATGCTAAGGCATGATCCCGTGAGCAGAAAGTGAGTCAAAGTTGGGATAGAATGATTTGGTGTAGACATGGCTGGAATTAGAGGCAAGTGCAAGGTGCTAGGAGACAGCACAGGAAGTGTCTGAAACAACATCCCTGTATTGACTTGTCAACCTTTCCATACGCTATTGCTGAACAGTGGGGGAGGGGTTATGGGTGAGCATGATATTACACACCTGTTAATTACTAACGCTTTAACCAGGATAAATCTTACACTTAGTCTTCAGTTGTGGCAAGCAGTGCAACTAAGGAGAAAGAGTATGAGCTCTGGATTTGAATCCTGTATTCTAGACCCTGTGTGACCCTGGACAGGATCATGACTAAATTTTAGGACTTTGAAAAATTGGTAGATATAGCTACCAACTGATTTTGAGGAAAAAGCTAAGTGAGCTCATGTTCTAAAAGTGAATGCTCTAAGCTTTACTATTGGGATTTGTTATCTTTAATAGCAATACTGGCATGATGTATCAGTGACCCACAGACAATCTGTTGGCCATTTTTGCCCAGGATGGGAACCATAGTCAGAAACAGATGAGCACCTTATGTTTCTGGCTGGAGTCAGGAAGAGTAGGGAGTAGGTAAAGAGTAAACAAGCAGAAACAAGGTAAACAAAACCATTCTTTGGGTTCCATTTTGTTTCTGGTCAACCCATATCCCAGCAGTCCCTGCTTCTCAGGTCAATGAAGATTCAACAGACAGTGTGGTGCTGTCTGCTGCCAATTCATAGCCTTCAACTTAGAAACTAACAAACAGACTTTTTGCATTTCCTCTGCTGAAACTTTTCACCTCTGATTTAAGCAGTGCAGTTGGGAAACTTCAAAGTAAGTACAGTGATATGGTTTGGCTGTGTCCTTACCCAAATCTCAACTTGAATTTTATCTCCCAGAATTCCCACGTGTTGTGGGCAGGACCCACGGGGAGGTAAATGAATCATGGGGGCCAGTATTTCCTGTGCTATTCTCGTGATAGTGAATATGTCTCATGAGATCTGATGGGTTTATCAGGGCTCTCTGCTTTTGCTTCTTCCTCATTTTCTCTTGCTGCCACCATGTAAGAAGTGCTTTTCCCTCCAGCCATGATTCTGAGCCTCCCCAGCCATGTGGGACTGTAAGTCTAATTAAACCTCTTTTTGTTCCTAGTTTCGGGTATGTGTTTATCAGCAGCGTGAAAACGAACTAATACAGTCTCTACTTCCATTGTATTTTTAGCCATGCATTGTGATGCAAATGAATGTAATAGTAAACTATAAATTCACAACAAATCAATGCATGCATTTAAACCATTATTATTTTTTCTTAGTTTTATTTTTAATTGGCAAATAATAACTGCATATTTATAGAGTTCAAAGTGACATTTCAACATATACATGGTGAAATGATCAAATCAGGGTAATTAGCATACCATTACTTACCTCACCTGTTCATCATTTCCTCCTGTTGTAAATATTTAAAATCCTCTCTTGCAGGTATTCTGATGGATACAATACATTATTACTAAGTAAGTACAATCACTGTCGCCTTTCTGTGTAATAGAATGCCCAGAACTTATCCAGAGGAGTCTGGCGAGATAAAAGCATCCTAAACAAGATTAAAAATGGAGAAGAAGTCAATCTATATTTCAAAAGGGAAAACCTTTAAAAATAATAAAGTTTAATGGGTATAAAGTTAAGCCATTATTATTTTTGAAGCCTTTGCTTTTGAAACACAGAACTGATTCCCTCTACATTTTTAAACCTGTTTAGGATACTCTTTTATCTAGCTGGATTCCTCAGGGGGTATCAAATTGTTACACATTGTTTTCATTACTCAAGTTCTGTCTCATCAGTTTATATTTTTAAAAATATACTGAAGAAATGCGGTTTGACATTGGCCAGAGGGACCAGCATTGTCTTTTCTCCCAGGAATGGAAGTTTGGCAGGTTGTGTGTTGGCTATGACAGAGGGTGGGGATGAGCACAAATATATTACACCTTTTAGGGCTGAAAAATAACACCTGAAGGTTTAAGACTGAATTACAGAACACTTAGCCTTCAGTAAATCCACTGTGATGGGCAAATGCCTGCCACATTTATTTAGGGCTAATTGCTTCTGAAGGCCTTAACAGGTGTCCCCATTACTGTCAGGACTGAGGTACTGTTACTGACTTAAATGAGAATTTAGTGCATGAAGAGTAGATAGGTGACCAAGACTCCCTTTTATTCCCTGATAATGCAGATAATTTGGCAGGGAGTGAGGCAAGAAGAGACTCTGAATGCCTGGTTATATTTGGACACTTAAGCAGTTATGTCTCTACTTTATGGCAGAGAAGCCATATGTCAGCATATAGAATTATTCTTTACCCTGTATTAGCAGAATGACTTGACTAATAGCAAAGAAAGAACGCTCCATATTCGGGAGCATACCAGAATAAACTTTAGTTTTTCTCATTTGCATCAAATCTGATGCAAGATATGTGGCCCTCTGCTATCTTCTAACTCTACCATCTTTTACTCTCAGCCTCCAGTGGCACCATGGTGGCCAGTGGGGAATGTATGAGGTATCTGACTGTTCACCTCCTTGGACAGAAAATTACAGTCATCACAGTCCATTGACCAGAGCTGGCAACATTGTTCCACTTCAATGTTTAGTGGTCTGGGAAATGAAGAAGAGCACATACGATATTTGGTCATTGTCGTCTCTGCACCATTGTCCACAATTCCCAAGGGGTCCACCATCATCATCACCAGCAGCAGCAATTCCCCCATGAGCTCAGTTTCCTGATTTCTGAAAAAAATAAGGACAATAATGCCTACTTCACAAAACTTGGATGAAGTAACATTTGGAAGCACTCAGAGTATGGCACAAAATAGATATTCAGCATGTATCATCACCAGTGCTACACTCTTGATAGAGAATTCAACAGGGACATTCCCATTGCACATAATTAAACACATAACATGAAACTGAAAAGAATATAAAATAGTCATTTATTTTTATTTTCCAGTCACATATTACAAAACAAAGTAGTTAGTAGTGACTCTGATATGGCTATTTGTTCTTTAATTCATCTTCTTATTCTCAAAGGGCACTGTAGTCATTGCCTGAGATCTGTGGTTCTCAACCTCTAGGTGACCAAAGGGAAGCAGAGTTGTGAGCCAGTACAGTCCCTTGCTTTCTAGACTTCCTACTCTCACCCTGTTCCTCTGAATATCATCTGGATTCTGGAAAAGTACATATTAAAAAGTACATCGTAATTAGTTAATTACTTCCAGTTTTCTGCTACCCCTTGATTACCATTGTCAGTATCATCATCATCAACCACGTTTTTCACAGAGTAGTGTTTCTTTTTATTAAAAACACTATAATGTTAGGTTCTCATTTATAAAATTAATAAAGCATTTCACAAGCAAGATTTTTTGTTCCCTTTTACAATGAGGAGACTATGACTCAGACAGGTACTGTGACTAGTAAGGGGAAGAGTAAGGGACTCCACTTCAGGTTTTCTCATACCAAGTCCTGTGCCTTTTTAGTTGTATCAAAAGTCTCCTAAGGTTGGGATCCCAGGATCTGAAGACAAAAAATAGCAGTGGCTTATAAAAATAATAGCAGTGGGTGATTAGCCTAAGATGAGCAAGTAAGGCATTTCCTACCAGCAAATCAGTAGCAATGTTGCTCATATGAATTGAATGTGTTTCTTAAATTGTCTTAACAGTCAACTCACAATTAGAGTTTTAAGAGATTGCTAGAAACATTAAATGAATAAAGTAATTGGGCTGACCACTTGTGCGCTGGTTATTTTGATCATTAAGAGTGGCCTATGTTAAATGAATTTGTTTAACTGTAAATAACTTCATCCCCAAGCTTCCCAGATCTAGCCAGTCTCAAGGGCTGAGCAAAGCAATTTCCTTGGTTACACTGAGTACTTGTGTTTGCCAAGGCATCTTGGATACCCAAAGGACCCAAAATAGATCTACTCAAATGGATTCCAATCTTATTTGCTTCCTTCTCCCAATAAGGGTCAGTTCAGAAGGATTCTAAATTAATGCAAATTCTCCAGAGGTCAGCATAAATTAAAAAACATCAGCATCTACTTTAACTATTGATAGCCTATTAAACCCTGATATTTAAATTGTGCTAGCATATAAATTAGGCTGCTGAGTATTAAGAATCAAGGGGCAATGCTTTGTTAGAGTAATCCAAATACTGCATACTAAATTGTAAGGCAGATTAAAATAACAGATTCTGTAGATACTCTAGCCTAAAGGAAGAAGCGTATAACTCTCTACTACTTGAGTGAGGGCTGTGCATAGTGAATTTATTCCAAAGAGTACAGTACAGAAAAAAAAAATCTTGCAATGGAGAAACCTAGAAACACTTGTCATTTGGGTAGTTAATGGTCAAATCATATTGATAATATATACTCTTCCTTTATGTGATGAGAATGGCGCTTTGTCTCTGTGATCCTCCTCCCTAAACCCACAACCTCAATCTAATCATGAGAAAAACTTCAGGCAAATTTCAATAGAGAGAAATTCCACAAAATGCCCGACTAGTACTCCTCAAAACTGTCAAGATCATCAAACCCAAGGAAAGTGTGAAAAAATGTCATGGCCAAGAGGAACCTAACAACTTGTGACAAGCAAATGTAACAAAGGTTCTGTGTGATATCCTAGAACAGAAAAATAATGTCATTAGGTAAAACAAAAAAAATAGATAACCATGGACTTTAGTTAATTATAATATATTAAGATTTGTTCATTAATTGTAATATGTACCATACTAATGTAAAATAGTAATAATAGAGACAATGAGACTCTGATGTGGAGAAGTTGTATGAAAACTCTGTTTAATCTGCATGATTTCTCTGCAAATCTAAAACTGTTCTGAAAAATATGTCTATTAATAATTCTAAAAAATCACAATAATAAACCCTTATATGGTCCCAGGTACTGTTCTGAGTTGTGTTATTATTTTGCATGATAATTTACTAATGATATAATTCCCATTTTATAGATGGAAAAACAGAAGCACAGAGAAAAGTAATCTGCTCAAAGTCATGCCTACAGGAAATGCTGGGGGTATGGTTAGAACTCAGGGAGCCTGAATGTAGTGTCTAGCTCTTAACTACCAGGCTATGCTAACTTTCTAAAATCTATTTTCTTGTTTGTCTTAGTCTACGCTCATCTTCATGAACCTTTTTTGAAATTAACTTAACTTCTGTCTAAACCAAGCCTCAATTTACCTTCTTTAACGAGAATTTATTTTTCCTTTCCTGAAATTTATTTCCAATTCTGCCAGCGACACTTACCACTACTCTGCCTCCCATCAACATCTTCACCTTTGGAATCTACATCTTTCCCAATAACAACCAACAAGGTTTGAATTGTGTTGACTCTACTCCCAGTTCCAGGGTTGGTCCAAGCCAATCAACCTAGAGCATTCCTCTGGCTGCAATGATTAGCTACAGGATGGCCACATAACATGGCCAATGAGAAGATACAGAAACTTCTCCAGGATTTCCAAGACAGTGACGCTTTTTTTCCCCCTGGATTTGGTGAAGTGCGTGCCTGAGGCTTGTTGCTGCACCTATATTACTACCTTGAAGGGTGCCACGCTGAGGAACAGTTGATATTTGTAAGAGGACAGAGAAAGGTAATCCAGAAAAATGAAATGGATAACAATATTTCAGCCTGCCTTGCCCTTGCACATTCAGGTTATAGGTATCAATTGATTACCTTTTTTTATTTGAAAAATGTGAGGTTTTTGACAGATAAACATAAGGAGTTCCAGCTGCTGCACTGTGCTCCTCTGGACCTCGACCCCAGGAAAGTCAGTCTGAATTTTACCTGAGCAGTCAACAACGAGTCTCTGTAGGTGAGATGAATTTTCTAAGCCCTGTCTCACCCATGCTCACCCTCTTCCTCTCCCATTCTTCCCCCATTGGGGCTAGGTTGCTCATGAGTCAGAGCTCCAAAGACCACAGGTGGTTTTAATTCAAACTGATTACTCTTAAATGGGACTGGCATTCCCTTGACTTAGAGTTTTTGTTTTTTGCCTTTTTTCCTTTTCTTGTCCCCAAATATTAACAATTCCTTTTTTCATGAGCCTCCTTTTCTCTCCACCATTGCCTTCCTTGCCTTCAACTAAATTTTTATCTCAAAAAGAGAAGGGAGAATTTGTCCCCCATATAATTTCTTTCTATTGCATATTCCCGATCCCACTGAATGTTTCCAACAGCTGTCTAGATCCTCAAGCCAGAAACTGGACATTTTTATAGTTGTTGTTAATTTTTTTATTGATACATACTGGAGTAGAGAGTAGACTGGTGACTACTAGAGGCTAGGAAGGGTAGTGGGGAGGAGGGTGAATTTGTTCCTTCTCATGCTGCTATGAAGAAATATGCAAGACTGGGCAATTTATAAAGAAAAGAGGTTTAATTGACTCACAGTTCTACATTGCCGGGGAGGCCTCAGGAAACTTACAATCGTGGCAGAAGGGGAAGCAAACATGTCCTTCTTCACATTGTGGCAGGAAAAAGAAGTGCAGAGCAAAGAGAGTGAAAGCCCCCTATAAAACCATTGGATCTCATGAGAACTCATTCACTATAATGAGAACAGCATGGGGGAAATCACCCCCATGATTCAATCATCTCCCACGAGGTCCCTTCCCCAACACATGAGGATTACACTTCTGATTCACACCTCAAGATGAGATTTGGGTGGGGACAGAGAGCCAGACCATATCAAAGGGGGTGAAGAGAGTTTGGTTAATGGGTATAAAAACACATTAGATAGAAGGAATAAGGGCATCAGTTTTTATTCTTTCCTCTTTCATATACTTGCATCTAGTGTTACCATACCCTCTGCTTTACATTTCTAAAATGGCTCACAAATCCATTAGTTTTTGTCTGTTTATCAATAAATGCTTATCTACTATTATCAACAACTATTACCTTGAAGACTTACAGCAATAACCTCCTAATTTATATTCCATCCCTAAACATTGAGAATAATAAATTCACAGATGCTTGGAGCTGGGAGAGACCTCAAAGATAATCTGGCCCAATCCTTTGTTAAAGTTTTTGGTACACTTGGCAACATAGCACAATATCACCTCAACTGCTCAAGGCCCTTCACCCCATACATCCCCAGATCCGGCCTCAGCCTCATCCCTCTGTGTACTCCTATGCATGTGAACTGTCACTTACTTACATCTTACCACATAGAACTGCACATTCAGGCTTCTGGGCCTTTGCTCCTGCTTTTCTCTCTGGAAAATTGATCCCATCCCTTAAATCATCTGACAATAAGCATTCACTTTTCATAATTCAGTTCAGGGTCACTTTCTTATAACATTTTTCCTGATGATCTTTTTCCTTCTTGGAAGTTTGTTCCAACTTACATGCCCCTGCTGTGGCCTCTATGGACTGCTATCACAGTGCCTAGAACTTTTTATCACACCTGATCATTTATACATCTGTCTCCTCACCTAAACTGAGAGTTTTGCAGGCTGAAGGTGTGCATTTTTGTATTTGTGCCCCTATACCAATCATAATATCTGTTATGTAACAGAACCTCCAAGCATGTTGAATGAATGGTTAAGTTAATGACTGAAGAATTAGGTCTTCATCCATAATAAGCTAGACATGGTCAGGGTAACGTTCCCTTGCCCTTTTTGCAGCCCTTGAGTGACTGAAGAGAGCCATGAGGTCTCCTTGGTTCACAATGATTTATTTCTATCCCCTTATCATAACATAGGGTCTTCAAGGACAGGGTGCATATGTAAATGGTCCTCAAAGTGTGGTTCAGCATGGGTATCTCTTGAGAACTTGTAAGAAATGCAAATTAGCAGTCCCCACTGAAACCTACCAAATTAGAAACTCTTGTGATGAGGCTCAGAAGGCTGTGCTTTAGAATCAGGTGATTCTGATGTGCTCTGATGCACATTCAAGTTTGAGAACTACCACCATGTACCACTCCTGCTGCATTGTCAGCACAAGGAACTATAAAGTAGAAATGATTGTTAATCTATTTGAAGCCATCTAGTTACCCATTGTTCAGTCCTATCACAACTCTTCAGGAACTATCCTAAACCATTTTGACATTCTTCAGGTTTCTAATTCTTTTCTGTACTCTCACTCCCTCAGCAGAAGGCCTGACCATTTACCGTCCTGAGAAAATAGAGGGTATCCTAATGACTTCCCTCCATTTCTCATCGTTTCATCCAAGTATGTCTCAGTTTCAGCATTCAGGTAGTTTAAACCCCTTAGTATTGCGGACCAAACTTTCATGACATAGAATGTCTCCATCCTCACCTCCTACCACTTAACTAATTACAAACTATTCCCCAGCCAAACCCTAAGACAGGGAGTCTTCTTTTATAAAAACCCTGAGCATTGTCTCATGAAAAAAAAAGTACTACTCTTCCATAGCTCCACCTCCATGTACACACATACAGGGTCTCTTGGCTCATAGTTGGGCCTCAAAATATGTGTGTTAAATCAAGAAATAGGAAAGGTGCAAGTCAGGGCTCTTGATTGCAGGGAAAAGAAACTAGTTTCACCAAGGTTAAACCAAGAAGAAAATTTTTTTGGAAAATATGTATTTTAGCTTACAGACTTGAAAGAAAAGCTAGACCATCAGGCCTTGGAAAGGACAGCTAACCAGAACCCTCTACAGGCATTGGAAGCAAGGCAGTGTCTGAGGGTCAGTAATGTTAGTCAGCCAACTCCAACCATTCTCCATCATTTCATCACTGCTCCAAATTTAAAGTCATGCATGGAGGATGGGCTAAACTGGCTAAATTTGTGTCACATATAACATCCAAGTCACAAGAGGTGTCTTAATATGGATTTCTCCAGTAGCAAATCCGGAACCAAAAACTTGAGTGCTTGTAGTTTATTTGGAGGGTGATGCCAGGAACTAAATGGAAGTGAGAAAACAGGGATAGTGAGACAGGGAAAGAAGAAAAGACGTTATCATAAACTATGTAGAAAACCTCTGATTCCCCACTTCTGGATTGCTCTGGTTGGCAAGCAAATGAGCTCCTGTTGTGGAAAACCTACAGGGTTCAAAGGGATGGGGCAGGGATTAATAGAATCTGCTATAAGAAGTTAATGCACCTCTTTTAAGAATTCCAATAAGGGGGGTGGAGCCAAGATGGCTGAATAGGAGCAGCTCCGGTCTACAGCTCCCAGCGTGAGTGGTGCAGAAGACAGGTGATTTCTGCATTTCCATCTGAGGTACCAGGTTCATCTCACTAGGGAGTGCCAGACAGTGGGTGCAGGACAGTCGGTGCAGCGCACCACACGCGAGCCGAAGCAGGGCGAGGCGTTGCCTCACTCGGGAAGTGCAAGGGGTCAGGGAGTTCCCTTTCCTAGTCAAAGAAAGGGGTGACAGACGGCACCTGGAAAATCGGGTAACTCCCACCCTAATACTGCGCTTTTACAACGGGCTTAAAAAACAGCACACCAGGAGATTATATCCCGCACCTGGCTCAGAGGGTCCTACACCCATGTAGACTTGCTGATTGCTAGCACAGCAGTCTGAGATCAAACTGCAAGGCGGCAGCGAGCCTGGGGGAGGGGTGCCTGCCATTGCCCAGGCTTGCTTAGGTAAACAAAGCAGCTGGGAAGCTCGAACTGGGTGGAGCCCACCACAGCTCAAGGAGCCTGCCCGCCTCTGTAGGCTCCACCTCTGGGGGCAGGGCACAGACAAACAAAAAGACAGCAGTAACCTCTGCAGACTTAAATGTCCCTGTCTGACAGCTTTGAAGAGAGTAGTGGTTCTCCCAGCATGCAGCTGGAGATCTGAGAACGGGCAGACTGCCTCCTCAAGTGGTTCCTTGACCCCCGAGCAGCCTAACTGGGAGGCACCCCCCAGTAGGGGCAGACTGACACCTCACACGGCCGGGTACTCCTCTGAGAAAAAACTTCCAGAGGAATGATCAGGCAGCAGCATTTGTGGTTCACGAAAATCTGCTGTTCTACAGCCACCGCTGTTGTGCAGCCACCGCTGCTGATACCCAGGCAAACAGGGTCTGGAGTGGACCTCTATCAAACTCCAAGAGACCTGCAGCTGAGAGTCCTGTCCGTTAGAAGGAAAACTAACAAACAGAAAGGACATCCACACCAAAAACCCATCTGTACATCACCATCATCAAAGACCAAAAGTAGATAAAACCACAAAGATGGGGAAAAAACAAAGCAGAAAAACTGGAAACTCTAAAAAGCAGAGCGCCTCTCCTCCTCCAAAAGAACGCAGTTCCTCATCAGCAACGGAACAAAGCTGGACGGAGAATGACTTTGACAAGTTGAGAGAAGAAGGCTTCAGATGATCAAACTACTCCGAGCTACAGGAGGAAATTCAAACCAATGGCAAAGCAGTTAAAAACTTTGAAAAAAAATTAGACAAATGTATAACTAGAATAACCAATGCAGAGAAGTGTTTAAAGGAGCTGATGGAGCTAAAAGCCAAGGCTCAAGAACAACGTGAAGAATGCAGAAGCCTCAGGAGCCGATGCGATCAACTGGAAGAAAGGGTATCAGTGATGGAAGATGAAATGAATGAAATGAAGTGAGAAGGGAAGTTTAGAGAAAAAAGAATAAAAAGAAACAAACAAAGTCTCCAAGAAATATGGAACTATGTGAAAAGACCAAATCTACGTCTGATTGGTGTACCTAAAAGTGACAGGGAGAATGGAACCAAGTTGGAAAACACTCTGCAGGATATTATCCAGGAGAACTTCCCCAATCTAGCAAGGCAGGCCAACATTTGGATTCAGGAAATACAGAGAACGCCACAAAGATACTCCTGGAGAAGAGCAACTCCAAGACACATAATTGTCAGATTCACCAAAGTTGAAATGAAGGAAAAAATATTAAGGGCAGCCAGAGAGAAAGGTCGGGTTACCCACAAAGGGAAGCCCATCAGACTAACAGCTGATCTCTCAGCAGAAACTCTACAAGCCAGAAGAGAGTGGGGGCCAATATTCAACATTCTTAAAGAAAAGAATTTTCAACCCAGAGTTTCATATCCAGCCAAACTAAGCTTCATAAGTGAAGGAGAAATAAAATCCTTTACAGACAAGCAAATGTTGAGAGATTTTGTCACCAGCAGGCCTGCCCTAAAACAGCTCCTGAAGGGAGCCTAAACATGGAATTGAAAAACCAATACCAGCCACTGCAAAACCATGCCAAAATGTAAAGACCATCAAAGCTAGGAAGAAACTGCATCAACTAACGAGCACAATAACCAGCTAACATCATAATGACAGGACCAAATTCACACATCACAATATTAACTTTAAATGTAAATGGACTAAATGCTCCAATTAAAAGACACAGACTGGCAAATTGGATAAAGACTCAAGACCCATCAGTGTGCTGTATTCAGGAAACCCATCTCACGTGCAGAGACACACATAGGCTCAAAATAAAGGGATGGAGGAAGATCTACCAAGCAAATGGAAAACAAAAAAAGGCAGGGGTTGCAATCCTAGTCTCTGATAAAACAGACTTTAAACCAACAAAGATCGAAAGAGACAAAGAAGGCCATTACATAATGGTAAAGGGATCAATTCAACAAGAAGAGCTAACTATCCTAAATACATATGCACCCAACACAGGAGCACCCAGATTCATAAAGCAAGTCCTGAGTGACCTACAAAGAGACTTAGATTCCCACACAATAATAATGGGAGACTTTAACACCCCACTGTCAACATTAGACAGATCAAGGAGACAGAAAGTTAACAAGGATACCCAGGAATTGAACTCAGCTCTGCACCAAGCAGACCTAATAGACATCTAAAGAACTCTCCACCCCAAATCAACAGAATATACATTTTTTTCAGCACCACACCACACCTATTCCAAAATTGACCACATAGTTGGAAGTAAAGCACTCCTCAGCAAATGTAAAAGAACAGAAATTATAACAAACTGTCTCTCAGACCACAGCACAATCAAACTAGAACTCAGGATTAAGAAACTCACTCAAAACCACTCAACGACATGGAAACTGAACAACCTGCTCCTGAGTGACTACTGGGTACATAATGAAATGAAGGCAGAAATAAAGATGTTCTTTGAAACCAACAAGAATGAAGACACAACATACCAGAATCTCTGGGACACATTCAAAGCAGTGTGTAGAGCGAAATTTAGAGCACTAAATGCTCACAAGAGAAAGAAGGAAAGATCCAAAATTGACACCCTAACATCACAATTAAAAGAACTAGAAAAGCAAGAGCAAACACATTTAAAAGCTAGCAGAAGGCAAGAAATAACTAAAATCAGAGCAGAAGTGAAGGAAATCGAGACACAAAAAACCCTTGAAAAAATTAATGAATCCAGGAGCTGGTTTTTTGAATTGATCAACAAAATTGATAGACCACTAGCAAGACTAATAAAGAAGAAAAGAGAGAAGAATCAAATAGATGCAATAAAAAATAATAAAGGGGATATTACCACCGATCCCACAGAAATACAAACTACCATCAGAGAATACTACAAACACCTCTACACAAATAACTTAGAAAATCTAGAAGAAATGGATAAATGCCTCAACACATACACCTTCCCAAGACTAAACCAGGTAGAAGTTGAATCTCTGAATAGACCAATAACAGGCTCTGAAATTGTGGCAATAATCAATAGCTTACTAACCAAAAAAAGTCCAAGACCGGATGGATTCACAGCCAAATTCTACCAGAGGTACAAGGAGGAGCTGGTACCATTCCTTCTGAAACTATTCCAATCAATAGAAAAAGAGGGAATCCTCCCTAACTCGTTTTATGAGGCCAGCATCATCCTGATACCAAAGCCCGGCAGACACACAACAAAAAAAGAGACTTTTGGACCAATATCCTTGATGAACATTGATGCAAAAATCCTCAATAAAATACTGGCAAACAGAATCCAGCAGCACATCAAAAAGCTCATCCACCATGATCAAGTGGGCTTCATCCCTGGGATGCAAGGCTGGTTCAATATACGCAAATCAATAAATGTAATCCAGCATATAAACAGAACCAAGGACAAAAACCACATGATTATCTCAATAGATGCAGAAAAGGCCTTTGACAAAATTCAACAACCCTTCATGCTAAAAACTCTCAATAAATTAGGTATTGATGGGACGTATCTCAAAATAATAAGAGCTATCTATGACAAACCCACAGCCAATACCATACTGAATGGGCAAAAACTGGAAGCATTCCCTTTGAAAACTGGCAAAAGACAGGGATGCCCTCTCTCACCACTCCTACTCAACATAGTGTTGGAAGTTCTGGCCAGGGCAATGAGGCAGGAGAAGGAAATAATGGGTATTCAATTAGGAAAAGAGGAAGTCAAATTGTCCCTGTTTGTAGATGACATGATTGTATATCTAGAAAACCCCATTGTCTCAGCCCCAAATCTCCTTAAGCTGATAAGCAACTTCAGCAAAGTCTCAGGATACAAAATCAATGTGCAAAAATCACAAGCATTCTTATACACCAATAACAGACAAACAGAGAGCCAAATCATGAGTGAACTCCCATTCACAATTGCTTCAAAGAGAATAAAATACCTAGGAATCCAACTTACAAGGGATGTGAAAGACTTCTTCAAGGAGAACTGCAAACCACTGCTCAATGAAATAAAAGAGGATACAAACAAATGGAAGAACATTCCATGCTCATGGGTAGGAAGAATCAATATTGTGAAAATGGCCATACTGCCCCAGGTAATTTATAGATTCAATGCCATCCCCATCAAGCTACCAATGACTTTCTTCACAGAATTGGAAAAAACTACTTTAAAGTTCATATGCAACCAAAAAAGAGCCCGCATCACCAAGTCAATCCTAAGCTAAAAGAACAAAGCCGGAGGCATCACGCTACCTGACTTCAAACTATACTACAAGGCTACAGTAACCAAAACAGCATGGTACTGGTACCAAAACAGAAATATAGATCAATGGAACAGAACAGAGCCCTCAGAAATAATGCTGCATATCTACAACCACCTGATCTTTGACAAACGTGACAAAAACAAGCAATGGGGAAAGGATTCCCTATTTAATAAATGGTGCTGGGAAAACTGGCTAGCCATATGTAGAAAGCTGAAACTGGATCCCTTCCTTACACCTTATACAAAAATTAATTCAAGATGGATTAAAGACTTACATGTTAGACCTAAAACCATAAAAACCCTAGAAGAAAACCTAGGCAATACCATTCAGGACATAGGCATGGGCAAGGACTTCATGTCTAAAACACCAAAAGCAATGGCAGCAAAAGCCAAAATTGACAAATGGGGTCTAATTAAACTAAAGAGCTTCTGCACAGCAAAAGAAACTACCATCAGAGTGAACAGGCAACCTACAAAATGGGAGAAAATTTTTGCAACCTACTCATCTGACAAAGGCCTAATATCCAGAATCTACAATGAACTCAAACAAATTTACAAGAAAAAAACAAACAACCCATCAACAAGTGGGCAAAGGATATGAACAGACACTTCTCAAAAGAAGACATTTATGCAGCCAAAAAACACATGAAAAAATTCTCATCATCACTGGCCATCAGAGAAATGCAAATCAAAACCACAATGAGATACCATCTCACACCAGTTAGAATGGCAATCATTAAAAAGTCAGGAAACAACAGGTGCTGGAGAGGATGTGGAGAAATAGGAAGACTTTTACACTGTTGGTGGGACTGTAAACTAGTTCAACCCTTGTGGAAGTCAGTGTGGCGATTCCTCAGGGATCTAGAACTAGAAGTACCATTTGACCCAGACATCCCATTACTGTGTATATACCCAAAGGATTATAAATCATGCTGCTATAAAGACACATGCACACATATGTTTATTGCAGCACTATTCACAATAGCAAAGACTTGGAACCAACCCAAATGTCCAACAACGATAGACTGGATTAAGAAAATGTGGCTCATATACACTATGGAATACTATGCAGCCATAAAAAATGATGAGTTCATGTCCTTCATAGGGACATGGATGAAACTGGAAACCATCATTCTCAGCAAACTATTGCAAGGACAAAAAACCAAACACCGCATGTTCTCACTCATAGGTGGGTATTGAACAATGAGAACACATGCACACAGGAAGGGGAACATCACACTCCAGGGACTGTTGTGGGGTGGGGGGATGGGGGAGTGATAGCATTTGGAGATATACCTAATGCTAGATGATGAGTTAATGGGTGCTGCACACCAACATGGCACATGTATACATATGTAACAAACCTGCACATTGTGCACATGTACCCTAAAACTTGAAGTATAATAATAATAATATAAAATAAAATAAAAAGAATTCCATTAAGACTGTGTGAACTAACCAGACATAGTTCTGTAAAAGAAAATCAAGATACTGTTTACCAGGAGAAGGGAGAGTAGATCCTGGGCAGATAACATGATACACGTATCAACAAATAAGGTAAGCCATGGATAAGAGGGATTTAGAAAAAACATGCTTGGGGAGATTCATAGGGTAGAAAGATCTTATCCAGTTAGAGAAAAATCATTAAAAACATTCATTGAGAATTTGGATTTTGTTCACCAAATGCACTCTCCTGTCACAGCATAGCAAAGTCTGTCTTTATGGTCTCTCCCCTTCAAGCATTCGACGCATGTATGAGCTACACTGGATTCTCATGATCACAGCATAATTCAAAGAAAATGCATGTGGATGTGTGGATGTAGCAAATCATTAGTGCTGGGTGTTTGCTTAGATCCTGTTGATGCTATTTTCAGGTGAATAATTGCTAATTTAATTCTTGCTGGGAGAAGATTACACTCAAATTCCTGTGTGGGGGGAAGAAAAGAAAACAAGGCACTAATGACTAGACAGACTTAGGTTTCTATGGCAACATATTGCTCTTAAGGCTCAAGTGGAATATTAAAATAATGGTTCATTAGGTGGCACAGGTTTATTTTCTATTATAGTATATGCACAATATATAGTGCATCAGTAATGTAGTACTTGATTTACAGTCTCTAATATAACCTCTATAGCAGTGACAATTTTTTTTCACCATTTCACCACATAAAGAATTATTTCAAGGCTGTAGCTATATTATTATTAATCTATTCATATCTTTTTGCCTCTATGTAGCTGAGTGTATATCTGTACCTCTTTATCCATCTCTCTATCTATATCATGGCCACGGATATCTGCCCTGCATCTAGTAAATGTAAAAATTCCGTAGAGGAGGGGAGCAACTCTCTGTGTGAGCATATGAATGTCTGTCTGTGAATATTCAATGGGCCTGACATTCAAAACTCTCTGGGATCTTGCATCTCACTACTTCATTCTTCTGCGTCCAAATAGGATCATTCAAGTCTCTTCAAGAATGCTCTTTGTTTTTTATTCTGAAAGCCATTAATCTAACTATATCCTCTTCCTGGAAGATTCTTCCAGCCATCACTCCTTTGCTTGTTGAGAGTCTATGCATTCTTCAAGGGCCAGTTGAAATACTCCATTCTCTGTCCTTTCAGACCTTCCTTAAAGGCTTGATCAGAAATAACTGACCCTTTTTCTGCAGTATAAAGGGTCATTTGTATTTTGCTGATGGCCCTATTAGATTGATCTACTGGCCCCAATGTGGATTAATATTAGAGACACTTCTCAAACACTTGATTTTTTTGTTTGAATCTTTCTCCTCACCTATAATAAATAGCATTGAAATCAGACAGCTCTGATTCTACTTCCTTCTCAACTTATTACGTGTGTGTTCTTGAGAAAGAGAGAGAACTTCCCTAAGCCTCAATTTTATCATCTACAAATTGGTTTAAACAATAGATCCTATATGATATTGTTGTAAAGATTAAATGAAAGGCAAATCAATGTTGATGATGATGATGATAGTAATGACAATGGAGAGAATGAAAATAACTATACTGGTTTAGATGTGCTTGAGTATTGAAAGAAAATTTAAATTTTATAAATAGTGAGTGCAGGGGACCCACATAGCTCAAAAAAGCAGTAAATAGTATGTTAATGCTCCGAAGAGAATGAATGCATCACCAAAAATTCACTGAGCATTTATTAATCATTTCTATGTGCTAGCCTCTGGGGAAAATTAAGTACAAAGAATACTTAATATCCTGCAAAATTAAGTTCTGTTTTCTAGCTTGGAACATAAGCATGACTAGTATGCTGCTAGCATTTTTAGAATTTTCTTCCTATGATTTTCCTAGATTTTACAGTTCTCTCATATCGCTATATTTTATATTTTTCCACTCACAATTTCCTTTCATTGGAATGTTTTTCTTTGTTTTCTTCACCATTCTATCCCCTAATGTTTCCTCAAGATTTTGCTCAATAATTGTGTCTTACCTCCTCTAGCAAAGTTTTTCTCTGATCCACCATCCTCTAAGGTTTGGTCAAAATAACCACAAACAAGCAAAAAACCAAGTCTCCCTTTTTGCTCCTATAGTTGCTTGTGCAGGTCTGTCACTACACTTTTGTCTCTGGATTTTAATTAATATAATGTACTTGATTTTCCATACAAAAAAATAAGTTAGAATTATTTCTTTATCTCTACAACCTTAGCACTTAATACAGTGCCTATCACTTAATATGAACTCAGTAAAAAATAAGTACATAAATGCATGTAATATTTATTAGTGTTGTTTGACACAAATGGTATAGTAGATTATGCTTGGTAAATAATCACTCTCACCTGCTTCACCTTCGTGGGAGAAATGTATTTCTTTGCCCCAGCGACAGTAGCCCTGGCCATGACGTAGTTTAGATGTTAGTGGACAAGACCCAAGCAAAGACTAGAAATGTGCTTGTGAGCTTGGGTCTTTTTTTTTTTTTTTTTTTTTTTTGAGGCGGAGTCTTGCTCTGTTGCCCAGGCTGGAGTGTGGAGTGCAGTGGCGCGATCTCGCCTCACTGCAAGCTCCGCCTTCCGGGTCACGCCGTTCTCCTGCCTCAGCCTCCCGAGTAGCTGGAACTACAGGGGCCCGCCCCAACGCCCGGCTAATTTTTTTGTATTTTTCGTAGAGACAGGGTTTCACCGTGTTAGCCAGGATGGTCTCAATTTCCTGACCTCATGATCCACCCGCTTCAGCCTCCCAAAGGGCTGAGATTACAGGCGTGAGCCACCGCGCCCAGCTGCGCTCAGCTCTTTTTGTGCATTCATTCCTTCCTTCTACCGTGAGAAGAATGTGAGTTAGGCAGCTATCAGTTCTAAGGAGAAAGAGAGAGACATGAAGAGTAGCTCTATATCTACTCAGAGGTGGGATTGTCACACTTGTTAGGATTGCTGTTATCAAAACAAACAAGCAAACAAACAAAAACAAAAGATGACAACTATTGTTGAGGATTCAGAGAAACTGGAATGCTTTATACGCTGTTGGTGGAATGTAAAATGGTGCAGCCATTATGGAAAACAGTAGGGAAATTACACACACACACAAAACAAAACAAAGAAAAAAACAGAAATACCATATAATCAATCCACCAATATCACTTTTGAGTATTTATTCAAAAGAATTAAAATCAGGATCTTGAAGAGACATTTGAACTGTCACGCTCATTGCACTACCATTATATGCATAAAGTGGAGTGTTGTTCCACCTTAAAAAGAAGGAAACCTTGTCATATTTGATAACGTGGGAGCACCTTGAGGACATTATCCTAAGTGAAATATTCCAGTCACAGAAGGGCGTATATGGCATGATATCACTTATATGAGTTATTTAAAATATTCAAATTCAGAGGAGAGAATCAGAGAGTGAAATGTTTCCAGGGGCTGGGAGGAGGGGTAGATGGGGAGCTGATATTCCATAGATATAACGTTTTAGTTAAACATGATAATTAAGTTCTAGACACTTGCTGTACAACATTGTGCCTACAGTGAACAATACTGTACTGTACACCCAAAACAATCTTAAAAGGATAGATCTCAGGTGAAGTGTTCATATCACAATAAAAAAGAATAAATCAGAAATTTTTCTTTTAAAAACCCACAAAGGTTTTGAGAAACCCGCGTTTATCCTGACTAAAAGAGACTGAGACAGAGACTGAGAGAGACTGACACTGTTGACATAAAAATAGCTCTGGTATCGTAACTTTCTACAAGGAAGAAGCAGGCTGAGAAATACGCTCACATACCAAAAGGATATATTCTTCAATTCCGTCTTCAGAAGTGACCAAGGAGGAGGATTTCTCACAGAGTAGAACCATGAACCATGGAGAACAGTGGGCTAAGGAGTCATTTCCAGAAATCACAAGGAGATCTAATCAAAGAACCAGGCACGTTTTGCCCAGTGAGATTTCAGCATTGCCCAGAACTGTTTACAGCTATGTACCTCCCATTCTCCTTGTGTTTGTTGTGGTTATCCTGCCCATGTCCCAATACTATGTGTCAAATGTAAGGAGGGCAAACACCTTGTCTTTTTATTCATTAGTCACTCTACCAAGAGATGTGCACAATGGGCTTAATATATGATTCTGGATTTGAGTATGCCCTGATTCAATGAGGTTAGGAAGACATCTTAGGGTTGCATCAGTGTATTTTGTAGGTATAGATAATGTGAATATTTATCATTTTAGTGGATACCATGCTGCCCTACCCCCTTAGGCAGGACCACAGTACTCATTTTCTTCCATAAGGACTGTTGCCTCCTGATGGCTCACAGCTGAGACTCTTCCAAAAAATTACCATCAGCATAGGGAAGCTGCCTCACCAAGTACACATCCCTTCCCCACTTAAGATAGTCCCATTGCTTCAACCAGAGACAAATCTAAAGAGTCATTTTAGGTCGGGCATGGTGGCTCATGCCTGTAATCCCAGCACTTTGGGAGGCCGAGGCGGGCGGAATACAAGGTCAGGAGATCAAGACCATCCTGGCTAATGTGGTGAAACCCCGTCTCTACTAAAAATACAAAAAATTAGCCGGGCGTGGTGGCAGGCACCTGTAGTCCCAGCTACTTGGGAGGCTGAGGCAGGAGAATGGCGTGAACCCGGGAGACAGAGCTTGCAGTGAGCAGAGATCATGCCACTGCACTCCAGCCTGGCTGACAGAGCGAGACTCTGTCTCAAAAAACAAACAAAACAAAACAAAACAAAAAAAGGGTCATTTTAGACCCAGACTTCCCTACTGGATCAGCTGAAGTCTGATTTGAATTTCATCACACTTCATGAATCAGCTGAAGTCTCACTTGAATTTCATCACCCTTCATCGTCTTTTTCTAATCCTACTTCCTTCATTCACATACATGTCATAACTGAGAGTACTGCTAATAAATTTCCTCTAAGAATAATGTCTATATTATGGTGAGTTGCCAGAAAACACAATCAAAGAAAGTTGGATCCAGGAGTGGTCTAAGAAAGCAGAATGTAGAATGAGATGTTAGATCTGGATCAGTCATCATCTACTGACTGACAATGAAGATCCAGTCACTAGTGGCAGGGGGAGTGTGGATAACCCTTGGCAAGCTGGAGCAGTACAACTTGAAACATTTTTACAGCTGATGTACTGGGAT